>NW_025727989.1:0-243127 GCF_021461385.2 Schistocerca piceifrons | reverse complement strand
CTTCTATAAGAGGGGCCAAGGGATACAGTAAACCTTGAGTGAAGCATCGGAAACTATAACTAGTGTCACAGGAATGGTTCAAAGCATAGACAGTAAGAAGAGTCGTAGTCTCTCTTGTACATACGTCGGCATAGTGCCTTTTCTATTTAATTCCGATGTAATTTGTGTGTTTCATCGTCAATAAGAAGGTCCAAGGGATACAGTAAACCTGGAGTGTAGCATCGGAATCTATAACTAGTGACACAGGAATGGTTCAAAACATAGACAGTAAGAAGAGTCAGTCTTCGTGTACTTAAGTCGGCATTTTGCCTTTTGTATTTAATTCGATGCAATTTCTGTGTCTCATCGTCAATAAGAAGGTCAGAGGGGTACAGTAAACCTGAAGTGAAGAATCGGAATCTATAACTAGTGTCAATGAAAATATTCAAAACATAGACAGTAAGATGAGTCAGTCTTCTTGGACTTAAGTCGGCATTATGCCTTTTGTATTTAATTCCGATTCAGTTTCTGTGTTTCATCGTCAATAAGAAGGTCACAGGGGTACAGTAAACCTGAAGTGAAGCATCGGAATCTATAGCTAGAGTCACAGGAATGGTTCAAAACATAGTCAGTAAGAAGAGTCAGTCATCTTGTTCTTAAGTCGGCATTGTGTCTTTTGTATTTAATTCCGATGCAATATCTGTATTTCATCATCAATACGAAGGTCCAAGGGATACAGTAAACCTGGAGTGTAGCATCGGAATCTATAACTAGTGACACAGGAATGGTTCAAAACATAGACAGTAAGAAGAGTCAGTCTTCGTGTACTTAAGTCGGCATTTTGCCTTTTGTATTTAATTCCGATGCAATTTCTGTGTTTCATCGTCAATAAGAATGTCAGATGTGTACAGTAAACCTGAAGTGAAGAATCGGTATCTATAACTAGTGTCAATGAAATATTTCAAAACATAGACAGTAAGATGAGTCAGTCATCTTGTACTTAAGTCGTCATTGTGCCTTTTGTATTTAATTCCGATGCAGTTTCTGTGTTTCATCGTCAATAAGAAGGTCAGAGGGGTACAGTAAACCTGAAGTGAAGCATCGGAATCTATAGCTAGTGTCACAGGAATGGTTCAAAACATAGTCAGTAAGAAGAGTCAGTCTTCTTGTTCTTAAGTCGGCATTGTGTCTTTTGTATTTAATTCCGATGCAATATCTGTGTTTCATCATCAATACGAAGGTCCAAGGATACAGTAAACCTTAAGTGAAGCATCGGAATCTATAACTAGTGTCACAGGAATGGTTCAAAACATAGACAGTAAGAAGAGTCAGTCTCCTTGTACTTAATTCTGCACTGTGCTTTTGTATTTAATTCCGATGCAATTTCTGTGTTTCATCGTCAATAAGAATGTCCAAGGGATACAGTAAACCTGAAGTGTAGCATCGGAATTTATAACTAGTGTCACAGGAATGGTTCAAAACATAGTCAGGAAGAAGAGTCAGTCTTCTTGTACTTAAGTCGGCATTGTGCCTTTTCTATTTAATTCCGATGCAATTTCTGTGTTTCATCGTCAATAAGATGGACCAAGGGATACAGTAATCCTGGAGTGAAGCATCGGAGTCTATAACTAGTGTCACAGGACTGGTTCAATAATAGACAGTAAGAGGAGTCAGTCTTCTTGAACTTAATTCGGCATTGTGCCTTTTGTATTTAATTCCGATGCTATTTCTGTGTTTCATCGTCAAAAAGAAGGTCCAAGGGATACAGTAAACCTGGAGTGAAGCATCGGAATCTATAACTAGTGTCACAGGAATTTTCAAAACATAGACAGTAGGAAGAGTCAGTCTTCTTGTACTTAAGTCGGCATTGTGCCGTTTGTATTTAATTCCGATGCAATTTCGGTGTTTCATCATCAATAAGAAGGTCCAAGTATACAGTAAACCTGAAGTGAAGCATCGGATCTATAGCTAGTGTCACAGGAATGGTTCAAAACATAGTCAGTAAGAAGAGTCAGTCTTCTTGTACTTAAGTCGGCATTGTGCCTTTCCTATTTCATTCCGATGCAATTTCTGTGTTTCTTCGTCAATAAGAAGGTCCAAGGGATACAGTAAACATGGAGTGAAGCATCGGAATCTATCACTAGTGTCAATGGAATGGTTCAAAACATAGTCAGTAAGGAGAGTCAGTCTTCTTGTACTTAAGTCGGCATTGTGCCTTTTCTATTTAATTCCGATGCAATTTCTGTGTTTCATCGTCAATAAGAAGGTCCAAGGGATATAGTAAACCTGGAGTGAAGCATCGGAATCTATAACTAGTGTCACAGGAATGGTTCAAAACATAGACAGTAACAAGAGTCAGTCTTCTTGTACTTACGTCGACATTGTGCCCTTTCTATTTAAATCCCATGCAATTTCTGTAATTCATCGTCTATAAGAAGGTCCTAGGGATACAGTAAACCTGAAGTGAAGCTTCGGAATCTATAGCTAGTGTCACAGGAATGGTTCAAAACATAGACAGTTAGAAGAGTCAGTCTTCTTGTACTTAATTCTGCTTTGTGCCTTTTGTATTTAATTCCGATGCAATTTCTGTGTTTCATCGTCAATAAGAAAGTCAGAGGGGTACAGTAAACCTGAAACCTGAAGTGAAGCATCGGAATCCATAGCTAGTGTCACAGGAATGGTTCAAAACATAGACAGTAAGAAGAGTCAGTCTTCTTGTACTTAATTCTGCTTTGTGCCTTTTGTATTTAATTCCGATGCAATTTCTGTGTTTCATCGTCAATAAGAAGGTCCAAGGGATACAGTAAACCTGAAGTGAAGCATCGGGGTCTATAACTAGTGTCACAGGAATCGTTCAAAACATAGTCAGAAAGGAGAGTCAGTCTTCTTGTACTTAAGTCGGCATTGTGCCTTTTGTATTTAATTCCGATGCAATTTCTGTGTTTCATCGTCCTTAAGAAGGTCCAAGGGATACAGTAAACCTGAGGTGAAGCATCGGATTCTATAACTAGTGTCACATAAATGGTTCAAAACATAGTCAGTAAGAAGAGTCAGTCTTCTTGTACTTAAGCCGGCATTGTGCCTTTTCTATTTAATTCCGATGCAATTTCGGTGTTTCATCGTCAATAAGAAGGTCAGAGGGATACAGTAATCCTGATGTGAAGCATCGGAATCTATAACTTGTGTCACAGGAATGGTTCAAATCATAGTCAGTAAGAAGAGTCAGTCTTCTTGTACTTAAGCCGGCATTGTGCCTTTTCTATTTAATTCCGATGCAATTTCTGTGTTTCATCGTCAATAAGAGGGGCCAAGGGATACAGTAAACCTGGAGTGTAGCATTGGAATCTATAACTAGTGACACAGGAATGGTTCAAAACATAGACAATAAGAAGAGTCAGTCTTCGTGTACTTAAGTCCGCATTTTGCCTTTTGTATTTAATTCGGATGCAATTTCTGTGTTTCATCGTCAATAAGAAGGTCAGAGGGGTACAGTAAACCTGAAGTGAAGCATCGGAATCTATAAATAGTGTCAATGAAATATTTCAAAACATAGACAGTAAGATGAGTCAGTCTTCTTGTACTTAAGTCGGCATTGTGCCTTTTGTATTTCATTCCGATGCAGTTTCTGTGTTTCATCGTCTATAAGAAGGTCAGAGGGGTACAGAAAACCTGAAGTGAAGCATCGGAATCTATAGCTAGTGTCACAGGAATGGTTCAAAACATAGTCAGTAAGAAGAGTCAGTTATCTTGTTCGCAAGTCGGCATTGTGCCTTTTGTATTTAATTCCGATGCAATTTCTGTGTTTCGTCGTCAATAAGAAGGTCAGAGGGATACTGTAAACCTGAAGTGAAGCATCGGAATCCATAACTAGTGTCACAGGAATGGTTCAAATCATAGACAGTAAGAAGAGTTACTCTTCTTGTACTTAAGTCGGCATTGTGCCTTTTGTATTTAATTCCGATGCAATTTCTGTGTTTCATCGTCAATAAGAAAGTCCATGGTATATAGTAAACCTGGAGTGAAGCATCGGAATCTATAACTAGTGTCACAGGAATGGTTCAAAACATAGACAGTAAGAAGAGTCAGTCTTCTTGTACTCACGTCGACATTGTGCCCTTTCTATATCAATCCGATGCAATTTCTGTAATTCATCGTCTATAAGAAGGTCCTAGGGATACAGTAAACCTGAAGTTAAGCTTCGGAATCTATAGCTAGTGTCACAGGAGTGGTTCAAAACATAGACAGTAAGAAGAGTCAGTCTTCTTGTACTTAATTCTGCATTGTGCCTTTTGTATTTAATTCCGATGCAATTTCTGTGCTTCATCGTCAATAAGAAGGTCCAAGGGATACTGTAAACCTGAAGTGAAGCATCGGAATTTATAACTATTGTCACAGGAATGGTTCAAAACATAGACAGTAAGAAGAGTCAGTCTTCTTGTACTTAAGTCGGCATTGTGCCTTTTGTATTTAACTCCGATGCAATTTCTGTGTTTCATCGTCAATAAGAAGGTCAGAGGGATACAGTAATCCTGAAGTGAAGCATCGGACTCTATAACTAGTGTCACAGGAATGGTTCAAAACATAGTCAGTATGAATATTCAGTCTTATTGTACTTAAGTCATCATTGTGCAGTTTCTATTTAATTCTGATGCAATTTCTGTGTTTCATCGTCAATATGAAGGTCCAAGGGATACAGTAAACCTGGAGTGAAGCATCGGAATCTATAACTAGTGTCACAGGAATGGTTCAAATCATAGACAGTAAGAAGAGTCAGACTTCTTTTTCTTAAGTCGGCATTGTGCCTTTTGTATTTAATTCCGGTGCAATTTCTGTGTTTCATCGTCAATAACAAGGTCAGAGGGATACAATAAACCTGAAGCATCGGAATCTATAACTAGTGTCACAGGAATGGTTCAAAACAAAGTCAGTAAGAAGAGTCAGTCTTCTTGTCCTTAAGTCGGCATTGTGCCTTTTGTATTTAATTCCGATGCAATTTCTGTGTTTCATCGTCAATATGAAGGTCCAAGGGATACAGTAAACCTGGAGTGTAGCATCGGAATCTATAACTAGTGTCACAGGAATGGTTCAAAACATAGACAGTAAGAAGAGTCAGTCTTCGTGTACTTAAGTCGGCATTTTGCCTTTTGTATTTAATTCCGATGCAATTTCTGTGTTTCATCGTCAATAAGAAGGTCCAAGGGATACAGTAAACCTGAGGTGAAGCATCGGAATCTATAAGTAGTGTCATAGGAATGGTTCAAACATAGTCAGTAAGAAGAGTCAGTCTTCTTGTACTTAAGTCGGCATTGTACCTTTTCTATTTAATTCCGATGCAATTTCTGTGTTTCATCGTCAATAACAACGTCCAAGGGATACAGTAAACCTGGAGTGAAGCATCGGAATCTATAACTAGTGTCAATGGAATGGTTCAAATTATAGACAGTAAGAAGAGTCAACCTTCTTGTACTTAAGTCGGCATTGTGCCTTTTGTATTTAATTCCGATGCATTTTCTGTGTTTCATCGTCAATAAGAAGGTCAGAGGGGTACAGTAAACCTGAAGTGAAGCATCGGAATCTATAGTTAGT
The DNA here is from genome assembly GCF_021461385.2 of Schistocerca piceifrons. NCBI lineage: Eukaryota > Metazoa > Arthropoda > Insecta > Orthoptera > Acrididae > Schistocerca > Schistocerca piceifrons. The sequence goes on along the minus strand of NW_025727989.1, from coordinate 237,562 downwards.
GTCACAGGAATGGTTCAAAACATAGTCAGTAAGATGAGTCAGTATTCTTGTCCATATGGCGGCATTGTGCCTTTTGTATTTAATTCCGAAGAATCTTCTGTGTTTCATCATCAATAAGAAGGTCCAAGGGATACAGTGAACCTGGAATGAAGCATCGGAATCTATAACTAGTGTCAATGGAATGGTTCAAGACATAGTCAGTAAGAAGAGTCAGTCTTCTTGTACTTAAGCCGGCATTGTGCCTTTTCTATTTAATTCCGATGCAATTTCTGTGTTTCATCGTCAATAAGAGGGGCCAAGGGATACAGTAAACCTGGAGTGTAGCATTGGAATCTATAACTACTGACACAGGAATGGTTCAAAACATAGACAATAAGAAGAGTCAGTCTTCGTGTACTTAAGTCCGCATTTTGCCTTTTGTATTTAATTCCGATGCAATTTCTGTGTTTCATCGTCAATAAGAAGGTCAGAGGGGTACAGTAAACCTGAAGTGAAGCATCGGAATCTATAACTAGTGTCAATGAAATATTTCAAAACATAGACAGTAAGATGAGTCAGTCTTCTTGTACTTAAGTCGGCATTGTGCCTTTTGTATTTAATTCCGATGCAGTTTCTGTGTTTCATCGTCAATAAGAAGGTCAGAGGGGTACAGAAAACCTGAAGTGAAGCATCGGAATCTATAGCTAGTGTCACAGGAATGGTTCAAAACATAGTCAGTAAGAAGAGTCAGTCATCTTGTTCGTAAGTCGGCATTGTGCCTTTTGTATTTAATTCCGATGCAATTTCTGGGTTTCATCATCAATAAGAAGGTCCAAGAGATGCAGTAAACCTGGAGTGAAGCATCGGAATCTATAACTAGTGTCACAGGAATTGTTCAAAACATAGACAGTAAGAAGAGTCAGTCTCCTTGTACTTAATTCTGCGCTGTGCCTTTTGTATTTAATTCCGATGCAATTTCAGTGTTTCATTGTCAATAAGAATGTCCAAGGGATACAGTAAACCTGAAGTGTAGCATCGGAATTTATAACTAGTGTCACAGGAATGGTTCAAAACATAGTCAGTAAGAAGAGTCAGTCTTCTTGTACTTAAGTGGGCATTGTGCCTTTTCTATTTAATTCCGATGCAATTTCTGTGTTTCATCGTCAATAAGAAGGACCAAGGGATACAGTAAACCTGGAGTGAAGCATCGGAGTCTATAACTAGTGTCACAGGACTGGTTCAAAAATAGACAGTAAGAAGAGTCAGTCTTCTTGAACTTAATTCGGCATTGTGCCTTTTGTATTTAATTCCGATGCAATTTCTGTGTTTCGTCGTCAATAAGAAGGTCAGCGGGATACTGTAAACCTGAAGTGAAGCATCGGAATCCATAACTAGTGTCACAGGAATGGTTCAAAACATAGACAGTAAGAAGAGTTACTCTTCTTGTACTTAAGTCGGCATTGTGCCTTTTGTATTTAATTCCGAAGCAATTTCTGTGTTTCATCGTCAATAAGAAAGTCCATGGTATATAGTAAACCTGGAGTGAAGCATCGGAATCTATAACTAGTGTCACAGGAATGGTTCAAAACATAGACAGTAAGAAGAGTCAGTCTTCTTGTACTCACGTCGACATTGTGCCCTTTCTATTTCAATCCGATGCAATTTCTGTAATTCATCGTCTATAAGAAGGTCCTAGGGATACAGTAAACCTGAAGTGAAGCTTCGGAATCTATAGCTAGTGTCACAGGAGTGGTTCAAAACATAGACAGTAAGAAGAGTCAGTCTTCTTGTACTTAATTCTGCTTTGTGCCTTTTGTATTTAATTCCGATGCAATTTCTGTGTTTCATCGTCAATAAGAAGGTCCAAGGGATACAGTAAACCTGAAGTGAAGCTTCGGAATTTATAACTAGTGTCACAGGAATGGTTCAAAACATAGACAGTAAGAAGAGTCAGTCTTCTTGTACTTAAGTCGGCATTGTGCCTTTTGTATTTAACTCCGATGCAATTTCTGTGTTTCATCGTCAATAAGAAGGTCAGAGGGATACAGTAATCCTGAAGTGAAGCATCGGACTCTATAACTAGTGTCACAGGAATGGTTCAAAGCATAGTCAGTATGAATATTCAGTCTTATTGTACTTAAGTCATCATTGTGCAGTTTCTATTTAATTCTGATGCAATTTCTGTGTTTCATCGTCAATATGAAGGTCCAAGGGATACAGTAAACCTGGAGTGAAGCATCGGAATCTATAACTAGTGTCACAGGAATGGTTCAAATAATAGACAGTAAGAAGAGTCAGACTTCTTTTTCTTAAGTCGGCATTGTGCCTTTTGTATTTAATTCCGGTGCAATTTCTGTGTTTCATCGTCAATAACAAGTTCAGAGGGATACAATAAACCTGAAGCATCGGAATCTATAACTAGTGTCACAGGAATGGTTCAAAACAAAGTCAGTAAGAAGAGTCAGTCTTCTTGTCCTTAAGTCGGCATTGTGCCTTTTGTATTTAATTCCGATGCAATTTCTGTGTTTCATCGTCAATAAGAAGGTCCAAGGGATACAGTAAACATGGAGTGTAGCATCGGAATCTATAACTAGTGTCACAGGAATGGTTCAAAACATAGACAGTAAGAAGAGTCAGTCTTCGTGTACTTAAGTCGGCATTTTGCCTTTTGTATTTTATTCCGATGCAATTTCTGTGTTTCATCGTCAATACGAAGGTCCAAGGGATACAGTAAACCTGAGGTGAAGCATCGGAATCTATAACTAGTGTCACAGGAATGGTTCAAACATAGTCAGTAAGAAGAGTCAGTCTTCTTGTACTTAAGTCGGCATTGTGCCTTTTGTATTTAATTCCGATGCATTTTCTGTGTTTCATCGTCAATAAGAAGGTCAGAGGGGTACAGTAAACCTGAAGTGAAGCATCGGAATCTATAGTTAGTGTCACAGGAATGGTTCTAAACATAGTCAGTAAGATGAGTCAGTATTCTTGTCCTTATGGCGGCATTGTGCCTTTTGTATTTAATTCCGAAAAAACTTCTGCGTTTCATCATCAATAAGAAGGTCCAAGGGATACAGTGAACCTGGAGTGAAGCATCGGAATCTATAACTAGTGTCAATGGAATGGTTCAAGACATAGTCAGTAAGAGGAGTCAGTCTTCTTGTACTTAAGTCGGCATTGTGCCTTTTCTTTTTAATTCCGATGCAATTTCTGTGTTTCATCGTCAATAAGATGGTCCAAGGGATACAGTAAACCTGGACTGAAGCATCGGAATTTATAACTAGTGTCACAGGAATGGTTCAAATCATAGACAGTAAAAGGAGTCAGACTTCTTTTACTTTTGTCGGCATTGTGCCTTTTGTATTTAATTCCGATGCAATTTCTGTGTTTCTTCGTCACTAAGGAGGTCCAAGGGATACAGTAAACCTGGAGTGAAGCATCGGAGTCTATAACTAGGGTCACAGGAGTGGTTCAAAAATAGACAGTAAGAAGAGTCAGTCTTCTTGAACTTAATTCGGCATTGTGCCTTTTGTATTTAATTCCGATGCAATTTCTGTGTTTCATCGTCAATGTGAAGGTCAGAGGGATACAGTAAAAATGAAGTGAAGCATCGAAATCCATAACTAGTGTCACAGTAATGGTTCAAAACATAGTCAGTAAGAAGAGTTAGTCTTCTTGTACTTAAGTCGGCGTTGTGCGTTTAGTATTTAATTCCGATGCAATTTCTGTGTCTCATCGTCAATAAGAAGGTCCAAGGGATACAGTAAACCTGGAGTGAAGCATCTGAATCTGTAACTAGTGTCACAGGAATGGTTCAAATCATAGACAGTAAGAAGAGTCCGTCTTCGTGTACTTCAGTCGTCAATTTGCCTTTTGTATTTAATTCCGATGCAATTTTTGAGTTTCATAGTCAATGAGAAGGTCCAAGGGATACATTAAACCTGAAGTAAAGCATCGGGGTCTATAACTAGTGTCACAGGAATCGTTCAAAACATAGTCAGAAAGGAGAGTCAGTCTTCTTGTACTTAAGTCGGCATTGTGCCTTTTGTATTTAATTCCGATGCAATTTCTGTTTTTCATCGTCCTTAAGAAGGTCCAAGGGATACAGTAAACCTGAGGTGAAGCATCGGAATCTATAACTAGTGTCACAGGAATGGTTCAAAACATAGTCAGTAAGAAGAGTCAGTCTTCTTGTACCTAAGCCGGCTTTGTGCCTTTTCTATTTAATTCCGATGCAATTTCTGTGTTTCATCGTCAGTAAGAAGGTCAGAGGGATACAGTAATCCTGAAGTGAAGCATCGGAATCTATAACTAGTGTCACAGGAATGGTTCAAAACATAGTCAGTAAGAAGAGTCAGTCTTCTTGTTCTTAAGTCGGCATTGTGCCTTTTCTATTTAATTCCGATGCAATTTCTGTGTTTCATCGTCTATAAGAGGGGCCAAGGGATACAGTAAAACTGGAGTGAAGCATCGGAAACTATAACTAGTGTCACAGGAATGGTTCAAAGCATAGACAGTAAGAAGAGTCAGTCTTCTTGTACTTACGTCGGCATAGTGCCTTTTCTATTTAATTCCGATGTAATTTGTGTGTTTCATCGTCAATAAGAAGGTCCAAGGGATACAGTAAACCTGGAGTTTAGCATCGGAATCTATAACTAGTGACACAGGAATGGTTCAAAACAACGACAGTAAGAAGAGTCAGTCTTCGTGTACTTAAGTCGGCATTTTGCCTTTTGTATTTAAATCCGATGCAATTTCTGTGTCTCATCGTCAATAAGAAGGTCAGAGGGGTACAGTAAACCTGAAGTGAAGAATCGGAATCTATAACTAGTGTCAATGAAATATTTCAAAACATAGACAGTAAGATGAGTCAGTCTTCTTGGACTTAAGTCGGCATTATGCCTTTTGTATTTAATTCCGATTCAGTTTCTGTGTTACATCGTCAATAAGAAGGTTACAGGGGTACAGTAAACCTGAAGTGAAGCATCGGAATCTATAGCTAGAGTCGCAGGAATGGTTCAAAACATAGTCAGTAAGAAGAGTCAATCGTCTTGTCCTTAAGTCGGCATTGTGTCTTTTGTATTTAATTCCGGTGCAATATCTGTGTTTCATCATCAATACGAAGGTCCAAGGGATACAGTAAACCTGGAGTGAAGCATCGGAATCAATAACTAGTGACACAGGAATGGTTCAAAGCATAGACAGTAAGAAGAGTCAGTCTCCTTGTACTTAATTCTGCACTGTGCCTTTTGTATTTAATGCCGATGCAATTTCTGTGATTCATCGTCAATAAGAATGTCCAAGGGATACAGTAAACCTGAAGTGTAGCATCGGAATTTATAACTAGTGTCACAGGAATGGTTCAAAACATAGTAAGAAGAGTCAGTCTTCTTGTACTTAAGTCGGAATTGTTCCTTTTCTATTTAATTCCGATGCAATTTCTGTGTTTCATCGTCAACAAGAAGGACAAAGGGATACAGTAAACCTGGAGTGAAGCATCGGAGTCTATAACTAGTGTCACAGGACTGGTTCAAAAATAGACAGTAAGAAGAGTCAGTCTCCTTGAACTTAATTCGGCATTGTGCCTTTTGTATTTAATTCCGATGCAATTTCTGTGTTTCATCGTCAATAAGAAGGTCAGAGGTATACAGTAAACCTGAAGTGAAGCATCGGAATCCATAATTAGTGTCACAGGAATGGTTCAAAACATAGTCAGTAAGAAGAGTTAGTCTTCTTGTACTTAAGTCGGCATTGTGCCTTTTGTATTTAATTTCGATGCAATTTCTGTGTTTCATCGTCAATAAGAAGGTCCAAGGGATACAGTAAACCTGAAGTGAAGCATCGGAATCTATAACTAGTGTCACAGGAATATTTCAAAACATAGACAGTAGGAAGAGTCAGTCTTCTTGTACTTAAGTCGGCATTGTGCCGTTTGTATTTAATTCCGATGCAATTTCTGTGTTTCATCGTCAATAAGAAGGTCCAAGGTATAGTGTAAACCTGAAGTGAAGCATCGGATCTATAACTAGTGTCACAGGAATGGTTCAAAACATAGTCAGTAAGAAGAGTCACTCTTCTTGTACTTAGGTCGGCATTGTGCCTTCTCTATTTCATTCCGATGCAATTTCTGTGTTTCATCGTCAATAAGAGGGTCCAAGGGATACAGTAAACATGGAGTGAAGCATCGGAATCTATAACTAGTGTCAATGGAATGGTTCAAAACATAGTCAGTAAGAAGAGTCAGTCTTCTTATTCTTAAGTCGGCATTGTGCCTTTTCTATTTAATTCCGATGCAATTTCTGTGTTTCATCGGCAATAAGAAGGTCCAAGGGATATAGTAAACCTAGAGTGAAGCATCGGAATCTATAACTAGTGTCACAGGAATGGTTCAAAACATAGACAGTAAGAAGAGTCAGTCTTCTTCTACTTACGTCGACATTGTGCCCTTTCTATTTAAATCCCATGCAATTTCTGTAATTCATTTTCTATAAGAAGGTCCTAGGGATACAGTAAACCTGAAGTGAAGCTTCGGAATCTATAGCTAGTGTCACAGGAATGGTTCAAAACATAGACAGTAAGAAGAGTCAGTATTTTTGTACTTAATTCTGCTTTGTGCCTTTTGTATTTAATTCCGATGCAATTTCTGTGTTTCATCGTCAATAAGAAGGTCAGAGGGGTACAGTAAATTTGAAACCTGAAGTGAAGCATCGGAATCTATAGCTAGTGTCACAGGAATGGTTCAAAACATAGACGGTAAGAAGAGTCAGTCTTCTTGTACTTAATTCTGCTTTGTGCCTTTTGTATTTAATTCCGATGCAATTTCTGTGTTTCATCGTCAATAAGAAGGTCCAAGGGATACAGTAAACCAGAAGTGAAGCATCGGAATTTATGACTAGTGTTACAGGAAAGGTTCAAAACATAGACAGTAAGAAGAGTCAGTCTTCTTGTACTTAAGTCGGCATTGTGCCTTTTGTATTTAACTCCGATGCAATTTCTGCGTTTCATCGTCAATAAGAAGGTCAGAGGGATACAGTAATCCTGAAGTGAAGCATCGGAATCTATAACTAGTGTCGCAGGAATGGTTCCAAACATAGTCAGTAAGAATATTCAGTTATATTGTACTTAAGTCATCATTGTGCATTTTCTATGTAATTCTGATGCAATTTCTGTGTTTCATCGTCAATATGAAGGTCCAAGGGCTACAGTAAACCTGGAGTGAAGCATCGGAATCTATAACTAGTGTCACAGGAATGGATCAAATCATAGACAGTTAGAAGAGTCAGACTTCTTTTTCTTAAGTCGGCATTGTGCCTTTTGTATTTAATTCCGGTGCAATTTCTGTGTTTCATCGTCAATAAGAAGGTCAGAGGGATACAATAAACCTGAAGCATCGGAATCTATAACTAGTGTCACAGGAATGGTTCAAAACAAAGTCAGTAAGAAGAGACAGTCTTCTTGTCCTTAAGTCGGCATTGTGCTTTTTGTATTTAATTCCGATGCAATTTCTGTGTTTCATCGTCAATAAGAAGGTCCAAGGGATACAGTAAACCTGAAGTGAAGCATCGGAATCTATAACTAGTGTCACAGGAATATTTCAAAACATAGACAGTAGGAAGAGTCAGTCTTCTTGTACTTAAGTCGGCATTGTGCCGTTTGTATTTAATTCCGATGCAATTTCTGTGTTTCATCGTCGATAAGAAGGTCCAAGGTATAGTGTAAACCTGAAGTGAAGCATCGGATCTATAACTAGTGTCACAGGAATGGTTCAAAACATAGTCAGTAAGAAGAGTCACTCTTCTTGTACTTAGGTCGGCATTGTGCCTTCTCTATTTCATTCCGATGCAATTTCTGTGTATCATCGTCAATAAGAGGGTCCAAGGGATACAGTAAACATGGAGTGAAGCATCGGAATCTATAACTAGTGTCAATGGAATGGTTCAAAACATAGTCAGTAAGAAGAGTCAGTCTTCTTATTCTTAAGTCGGCATTGTGCCTTTTCTATTTAATTCCGATGCAATTTCTGTGTTTCATCGGCAATAAGAAGGTCCAAGGGATATAGTAAACCTAGAGTGAAGCATCGGAATCTATAACTAGTGTCACAGGAATGGTTCAAAACATAGACGGTAAGAAGTGTCAGTCTTCTTGTACTTAAGTCGGCATTGTGCCTTTTGTATTTAACTCCGATGCAATTTCTGCGTTTCATCGTCAATAAGAAGGTCAGAGGGATACAGTAATCCTGAAGTGAAGCATCGGAATCTATAACTAGTGTCGCAGGAATGGTTCCAAACATAGTCAGTAAGAATATTCAGTCATATTGTACTTAAGTCATCATTGTGCATTTTCTATGTAATTCTGATGCAATTTCTGTGTTTCATCGTCAATATGAAGGTCCAAGGGCTACAGTAAACCTGGAGTGAAGCATCGGATTCTATAACTAGTGTCACAGGAATGGATCAAATCATAGACAGTTAGAAGAGTCAGACTTCTTTTTCTTAAGTCGGCATTGTGCCTTTTGTATTTAATTCCGGTGCAATTTCTGTGTTTCATCGTCAATAAGAAGGTCAGAGGGATACAATAAACCTGAAGCATCGGAATCTATAACTAGTGTCACAGGACAGGTTCAAAACGTAGACAGTAAAAAGAGTCAGTCTTCGTGTACTTAAGTCGGCATTTTGCCTTTTGTATTCAATTCCGATGCAATTTCTGTGTTTCATCGTCAATAAGAAGGTCCAAGGGATACAGTAAACCTGAGGTGAAGCATCGGAATCTATAACTAGTGTCACAGGTATGTTTCAGAACATAGTCAGTAAGAAGAGTCAGTCTTGTTGTACTTAAGTCGGCATTGTACCTTTTCTATTTAATTCCGATGCAATTTCTGTGTTTCATCGTCAATAACAAGGTCCAAGGGATACAGTAAACCTGGAGTGAAGCATCGGAATCTATAGCTAGTGTCACAGGAATGGTTCAAAGCATAGACAGTAAGAAGAGTCAGTCTCCTTGTACTTAATTCTGCACTGTGCCTTTTGTATTTAATTCCGATGCATTTTCTGTGTTTCATCGTCAATATGATGTTCCATGGGATACAGTAAACCAGAAGTGAAGCATCGGAATTTATAAATGGTGTCACAGGGATGCCTCAAAACATAGTCGGTAAGAAGAGTCAGTCTTCTTGTACTTAAGTCGGCAATGTGCCTTTTCTATTTATTTTGATGCAATTTCTGTGTTTTATCGTCAATAAGAAGGACCAAGGGATACAGTAAACCTAGAGTGAAGCATCGGAGTCTACAACTAGTGTCACAGGACTGGTTCAAAACATAGTCAGTAAGAAGAGTCAGTCTTCTTGTACTTAAGTCGGCATTGTGCCTTTTGTATTTAATTCCGATGCAATTTCTGTGTTTCATCGTCCTTAAGAAGGTCCAAGAGATACAGTAAACCTGAGGTGAAGCATCGGAATCTATTACTAGTGTCACAGGAATGGTTCAAAACATAGTCAGTAAGAAGAGTCAGTCTTCTTGTACTTAAGCCGGCTTTGTGCCTTTTCTATTTAATTCCGATGCAATTTCTGTGTTTCATCGTCAGTAAGAAGGTCAGAGGGATACAGTAATCCTGAAGTGAAGCATCGGAATCTATAACTAGTGTCACAGGAATGGTTCAAAACATAGTCAGTAAGAAGAGTCAGTCTTCTTGTACTTAAGTCGGCATTGTGCCCTTTCTATTTAATTCCGATGCAATTTCTGTGTTTCATCGTCTATAAGAGGGGCCAAGGGATACAGTAAACCTGGAGTGAAGCATCGGAAACTATAACTAGTGTCACAGGAATGGTTCAAAGCATAGACAGTAAGAAGAGTCAGTCTTCTTGTACTTACGTCGGCATAGTGCCTTTTCTATTTAATTCCGATTTAATTTGTGTGTTTCATCGTCAATAAGAAGGTCCAAGGGATACAGTAAACCTGGAGTGTAGCATCGGAATCTATAGCTAGAGTCACAGGAATGGTTCAAAACATAGTCAGTAAGAAGAGTCAGTCATCTTGTTCTTAAGTCGGCATTGTGTCTTTTGTATTTAATTCCGATGCAATATCTGTGTTCATCATCAATACGAAGGTCGAAGGGATACAGTAAACCTGGAGTGAAGCATCGGAATCAATAACTAGTGTCACAGGAATGGTTCAAAACATAGACAGTAAGAAGAGTCAGTCTCCTTGTACTTAATTCTGCACTGTGCCTTTTGTATTTAATTCCGATGCAATTTCTGTGTTTCATCGTCAATAAGAATGTCCAAGGGATACAGTAAACCTGAAGTGTACCATCGGAATTTATAACTAGTGTCACAGGAATGGTTCAAAACATAGTAAGAAGAGTCAGTCTTCTTGTACTTAAGTCGGAATTGTGCCTTTTCTATTTTATTCCGATGCAATTTCTGTGTTTCATCGTCAATAAGAAGGACCAAGGGATACAGTAAACCTGGAGTGAAGCATCGGAGTCTATAACTAGTGTCACAGGACTGGTTCAAAAATAGACAGTAAGAAGAGTCAGTCTTCTTGAACTTAATTCGGCATTGTGCCTTTTGTATTTAATTCCGATGCAATTTCTGTGTTTCATCGTCAATGAGAAGGTCAGAGGGATACAGTAAACCTGAAGTGAAACATCGGAATCCATAACTAGTGTCACAGGAATGGTTCAAAACATAGACAGTAAGAAGAGTCAGTCTCCTTGTACTTAATTCTGCACTGTGCCTTTTGTATTTAATTCCGATGCAATTTCTATGTTTCATCGTCAATAAGAAGGACCAAGGGATACAGTAAACCTGGAGTGAAGCATCGGAATCTATAACTAGTGTCACAGGAATATTTCAAATCATAGACAGTAGGAAGAGTCAGTCTTCTTGTACCTAAGTCGGCATTGTGCCGTTTGTATTTAATTCCGATGCAATTTCTGTGTTTCATCGTCAATAAGAAGGTCCAAGGTATACAGTAAACCTGAAATGAAGCATCGGATCTATAAGTAGTGTCACAGGAATGGTTCAAAACATAGTCAGTAAGAAGAGTCACTCTTCTTGTACTTAGGTCGGCATTGTGCCTTTTCTATTTCATTCCGATGCAATTTCTGTGTTTCATTGTCAATAAGAGGGTCCAAGGGATACAGTAAACATGGAGTGAAGCATCGGAATCTATAACTAGTGTCAATGGAATGGTTAAAACATAGTCAGTAAGAATAGTCAGTGTTCTTATACTTAAGTCGGCAGTGTGCCTTTTCTATTTAATTCCGATGCAATTTCTGTGTTTCATCGGCAATAAGAAGGTCCAAGGGTTATAGTAAACCTAGAGTGAAGCATCGGAATCTATAACTAGTGTCACAGGAATGGTTCAAAACATAGACAGTAAGAAGAGTAAGTCTTCTTGTACTTACGTCGACATTGTGCCCTTTCTATTTAAATCCCATGCAATTTCTGTAATTCATTTTCTATAAGAAGGTCCTAGGGATACAGTAAACCTGGAGTGAAGCTTCGGAATCTATAGCTAGTGTCACAGGAATGGTTCAAAACATAGACAGTAGGAAGAGTCAGTCTTTTTGTACTTAATTCTGCATTGTGCCTTTTGTATTTAATTCCGATGCAATTTCTGTGTTTCATCGTCAATAAGAAGGTCAGAGGGGTACAGTAAACTTGAAACCTGAAGTGAAGCATCGGAATCTATAGCTAGTGTCACTGGAATGGTTCAAAACATAGACGGTAAGAAGAGTCAGTCTTCTTGTACTTAATTCTGCTTTGTGCCTTTTGAATTTAATTCCGATGCAATTTCTGTGTTTCATCGTCAATAAGAAGGTCCAAGGGATACAGTAAACCTGAAGTGAAGCATCGGAATTTATAACTAGTGTTACAGGAATGGTTCAAAACATAGACAGTAAGAAGAGTCAGACTTCTTTTTCTTAAGTCGGCATTGTGCCTTTTGTATTTAATTCCGGTGCAATTTCGGTGTTTCATCGTCAATAAGAAGGTCAGAGGGATACAATAAACCTGGAGCATCGGAATCTATAACTAGTGTCACAGGAATGTTTCAGAACATAGTCAGTAAGAAGAGTCAGTCTTCTTGCCCTTAAGTCGGCATTGTGCCTTTTGTATTTAATTGCGATGCAATTTCTGTGTTTCATCGTCAATAAGAAGGTCCAAGGGATACAGTAAACCTGGAGTGTAGCATCGGAATCTATAACTAGTGTCACAGGAATGGTTCAAAACATAGCCAGTAAGAAGAGTCAGTCTTCGTGTACTTAAGTCGGCATTTTGCCTTTTGTATTTAATTCCGATGCAATTTCTGTGTTTCATCGTCAATAAGAAGGTCCAAGGGATACAGTAAACCTGAGGTGAAGCATCGGAATCTATAACTAGTGTCACAGGAATGGTTCAAAAACATAGTCAGTAAGAAGAGTCAGTCTTCTTGTATTTAAGTCGGCATTGTACCTTTTCTATTTAATTCCGGTGCAATTTCTATGTTTCATCGTCAATAACAAGGTCCAAGGGATACAGTAAACCTGGAGTGAAGCATCGGAATCTATAACTAGTGTCAATGGAATGGTTCAAATCATAGACAGTAAGAAGAGTCAGTCTTCTTGTACTTAAGTCGGCATTGTGCCTTTTGTATTTAATTCCGATGCAGTTTCTGTGTTTCATCGTCAATAAGAAGGTCAGAGGGGTACAGTAAACCTGAAGTAATGCAACGGAATCTATAGCTAGTGTCACAGGAATGGTTCAAAACATAGTCAGTAAGATGAGTCAGTCTTCCTGTCCTTAAGTCGGCATTGTGCCTTTTGTATTTAATTCCGAAGAAATTTCTGTGTTTCATCATCAAGAAGAAGGTCCAAGGGATACAGTAAACCTGGAGTGAAGCATTGGAATCTATAACTAGTGTCACAGGAATGGTTCAAATCATAGACAGTAAGAAGAGTCAATCTCCTTGTACTTAATTCTGCACTGTGCCTTTCGTATTTAATTCCGATGCGTTTTCTGTGTTTCATCGTCAATATGATGTTCCAAGGGATACAGTAAACCTGAAGTGAAGCATCGGAATTTATAACTGGTGTCACAGGAATGCTTCAAAACATAGTCTGTAAGAAGAGTCAGTCTTCTTGTACTTAAGTCGGCATTGTGCCTTTTCTATTTATTTTCGATGCAATTTCTGTGTTTCATCGTCAATAAGAAGGACAAAGGGATACAGTAAACCTAGATTGAAGCATCGGAGTCTATAACTAGTGTCACAGGACTGGTTCAAAAATAGACAGTAAGAAGAGTCAGTCTTCTTGAACTTAATTCGGCATTGTGCCTTTTGTATTTAATTCCGATGCAATTTCAGTGTTTCATCGTCAATACGAAGGTCAGAGGGATACAGTAAACCTGAAGTGAAGCATCGGAATCCATAACTAGTGTCACAGGAATGGTTCAAAACATAGTCAGTAAGAAGAGTTAGTCTTCTTGTACTTAAGTCGGCATTGTGCCTTTTGTATTTAATTCCGATGCAATTTCTGTGTTTCATCGTCAAGAAGAAGGTCCAAGGGATACAGTAAACCTGGAGTGAAGCATCGGAATCCGTAACTAGTGTCACAGGAATGGTTCAAATCATAGTCAGTAAGAAGAGTCAGTCTTCGGGTACTTCAGTCGGCATTTTGCCTTTTGTATTTATTTCCGATGCAATTTTTGTGTTTCATCGTCAATAAGAAGGTCCAAGGGATACAGTAAACGTGGAGTGAAGCATCGGAATCTATAACTAGTGTCACAGGAATGGTTCAAAACATAGTCAGTGGGAAGATTCGGTCTTCATGTAGTTAAGTCGGCATTGTGCCTTTTGTATTTAATTCCGATGCATTTTCTGTGTTTCATCGTCAATAAGAGGATCCAAGGGATACAGTAAACCAGGAGTGAAGCATCGGAATCTATAACTAGTGTCACAGGAATGGTTCAAAGAATAGACAGTAAGAAGAGTCAGTCTTCTTGTAATTAATTCGGCATTGTGGCTTTTGTATTTAATTCCGATGCAATTTCTGTGTTTCATCGTCAATAAGAAGCTCCAAGGGGTACAGTAACCCTCAAGTGAAGCATCGGAATCTATAACGGGTGTCACAGGAATGGTTCAAAACATAGTCAGTAGGAAGAGTCGGTTTTCATGTACATAAGTCAGCATTGTGCCTTTGTATTTATTTCCGATGCATTTTCTGTGTTTCATCGTCAATAAGAAGGTCCAAGGGATACAGTAAACCTGAAGTGAAGCATCGGAATCTATAACTAGTGTCACAGGAATAATTCAAAACATAGACAGTAGGAAGAGTCAGTCTTCTGTACTTAAGTCGGCATTGTGCCGTTTGTATTTAATTCCGATCCAATTTCTGTGTTTCATCGTCAATAAGAAGGTCAGAGGGATACAGTAAACCTGAAGTGAAGCATCGGAATCTATAACGGGTGTCACAGGAATGGTTCAAAACATAGTCAGTAGGAAGAGTCGGTTTTCATGTACATAAGTCGGCATTGTGCCTTTTGTATTTAATTCCGATGCAATTTCTGTGTTTCATCGTCAATAAGAAGGTCCAAGGGATACAGTAAACCTGGAGTGAAGCATCGGTATCTATAACTAGTGTCACAGGAATGGTTCAAAACATAGACAGTAGGAGGAGTCAGTCTTCTTGTACTTAAGTCGGCATTGTGCCGTTTGTATTTAATTCCGATGCAATTTCTGTGTTTCATCGTCAATAAGAAGGTCCAAGGTATACAGTAAACCTGAAGTGAAGCGTCGGATCTATAACTAGTGTCACAGGAATGGTTCAAAACATAGTCAGTAAGAAGAGTCAGTCTTCTTGTACTTATGTCGGCATTGTGCCTTTTCGATTTCATTCCGATGCAATTTCTGTGTTTCATCGTCAATAAGAAGGTCCAAGGGATACAGTAAACATGGAGTGAAGCATCGGAATCTATAACTAGTGTCAATGGAATGGTTCAAAACATAGTCAGTAAGAATAGTCAGTCTTCTTGTACTTAAGTCAGCATTGTGCCTTTTGTATTTATTTCCGATGCAATTTCTGTGTTTCATCGTCAATAAGAGGTCCAAGGGATATAGTAAACCTGGAGTGAAGCATCGGAATCTATAACTAGTGTCACAGGAATGGTTCAAAACATAGACAGTAAGAAGAGTCAGTCTTCCTGTACTTACGTCGACATTGTGCCCTTTCTATTTAAATTCGATGCAATTTCTGTAATTCATCGTCTATAAGAAGGTCCAAGGGATACAGTAAACCTGAAGTGAAGCTTCGGAATCTAAAGCTAGTGTCACAGGAATGGTTCAAAACATAGACAGTAAGAAGAGTCAGTCTTCTTGTACTTAATTCTGCTTTGTGCCTTTTGTATTTAATTCCGATGCAATTTCTGTGTTTCATCGTCAATAAGAAGGTCAGAGGGATACAGTAATCCTGAAGTGAAGCATCGGAATCTATAACTAGTGTCACAGGATTGGTTCAAATCATAGGCAGTAAGAATATTCAGTCTTATTGTACTTAAGTCATCATTGTGCATTTTCTATTTAATTCTGATGCAATTTCTGTGTTTCATCGTCAATAAGAAGGTCCAAGGGATACAGTAAACCTGGAGTGAAGCATAGGAATCTATAACTAGTGTCACAGGAATGGTTCAAATCATAGACAGTAAGAAGAGTCAGACTTCTTTTTCTTAAGTCGGCATTGTGCCTTTTGTATTTAATTCCGGTGCAATTTCTGTGTTTCATCGTCAATAAGATGGTCAGAGGGATACAATAAACCTGAAGCATCGGAATCTATAAATAGTGTCACAGGAATGATTCAAAACAAAGTCAGTAAGAAGTGTCAGTCTTCTTGTCCTTAAGTCGGCATTGTGCCTTTTGTATTTAATTCCGATGCAATTTCTGTGTTTCATCGTCAATAAGAAGGTCCAAGGGATACAGTAAACCTGGAGCGTAGCATTGGAATCTATAACTAGTGTCACAGGAATGGTTCAAAGCATAGACAGTAAGAAGAGTCAGTATTCGTGTACTTAAGTCGGCATTTTGCCTTTTGTATTTAATTTCTGTGCAATGTCTGTGTTACATCGTCAATAAGAAGGTCCAAGGGATACAGTAAACCTGAGGTGAAGCACCGGAATCTATAACTAGTGTCACAGGAATGGTTCAAAACATAGTGAGTAAGAAGAGTCAGTCTTCTTGTACGTAAGTCGGCATTGTGCCTTTTGTATTTAATTCCGATGCAATTTCTGTGTTTCATCGTCAATAAGAAGGTCAGAGGGGTGCAGTAAACCTGAAGTGATGCATCGGAATCTATAGCTAGTGTCACAGGAATGGTTCAAAACATAGTCAGTAAGATGAGTCAGTCTTCTTGTCCTTATGTCGGCATTGTGCCTTTTGTATTTAATTCCGAAGAAATTTCTGTGTTTCATCATCAATAAGAAGGTCCAAGGGATACAGTAAACCTGGTGTGAAGCATCGGAATCTATAACTAGTGTCACAGGAATGGTTCATAACATAGACAGTAAGAAGAGTCAGTCTCCTTGTACTTAATTCTGCATTGTACCTTTTGTATTTATTTCCAATGCATTTTCTGTGTTTCATCGTCAATATGATGTTCCAAGGGATACAGTAAACCTGAAGTGAAGCATCGGAATTTGTAACTGGTGTCACAGGAATGCTTCAAAACATAGTCAGTAAGAAGAGTCAGTCTTCTTGTACTTAAGTCGGGATTGTGCCTTTTCTATTTAATTTCGATGCAATTTCTGTGTTTCATCGTCAATAAGAAGGACCAAGGGATACAGTAAACCTAGGGTGAAGCATCGGAGTCTATAACTAGTGTCACAGGACTGGTTCAAAAATAGACAGTAAGAAGAGTCAGTCTTCTTGAACTTAATACGGCATTGTGCCATTTGTTTTTAATTCCGATGCAATTTCTGTGTTTCATCGTCAATACGAAGGTCCAAGGGGTACAGTAAACCTCAAGTGAAGCATCGGAATCTATAACGGGTGTCACAGGAATGGTTCAAAACATAGTCAGTAGGAAGAGTCGGTTTTCATGTACATAAGTCGGCATTGTGCCTTTTGTATTTGATTCCGATGCATTTTCTGTGTTTCATCGTCAATAAGAAGGTCCAAGGGATACAGTAAACCTGAAGTGAAGCATCGGAATCTATAACTAGTGTCACAGGAATGGTTCAAAACATAGACAGTAGGAAGAGTCAGTCTTCTTGTACTGAAGTCGGCATTGTGCCGTTTGTATTTAATTCCGATGCAATATCTGTGTTTCATCGTCAATAAGAAGGTCAGAGGGATACAGTAAACCTGAAGTGAAGCATCGGAATCCATAACTAGTGTCACAGGAATGGTTCATAACATAGTCAGTAAGAAGAGTTAGTCTTCTTGTACTTAAGTCGGCATTGTGCCGTTTGTATTTAATTCCGATGCAATTTCGGTGTTTCATCGTCAATAAGAAGTTCCAAGGTAAACAGTAAACCTGAAGTGTAGCATCGGATCTATAACTAGTGTCACAGGAATGGTTCAAAACATAGTCAGTAAGAAGAGTCAGTCTTCTTGTACTTATGTCGGCATTGTGCCTTTTCTATTTCATTCCGATGCAATTTCTGTGTTTCATCGTCAATAAGAAGGTCCAAGGGATACAGTAAACATGGAGTGAAGCATCGGAATCTATAACTAGTGTCAATGAAATGGTTCAAAACATAGTGAGTAAGAATAGTCAGTGTTCTTGTACTTAAGTCGGCATTGTGCCTTTTGTATTTATTTCCGATGCAATTTCTGTGTTTCATCGTCAATAAGAGGTCCAAGGGATATGGTAAACCTGGAGTGAAGCATCGGAATCTATAACTAGTGTCACAGGAATGGTTCAAAACATAGACAGTAAGAAGAGTCAGTCTTCTTGTACTTACGTCGACATTGTGCCCTTTCTATTTAAATCCGATGCAATTTCTGTAATTCATCGCCTATAAGAAGGTCCAAGGGATACAGTAAACCTGAAGTGAAGCTTCGGAATCTAAAGCTAGTGTCACAGGAATGGTTCAAAACATAGACAGTAAGAAGAGTCAGTCTTCTTGTACTTAATTCTGCTTTCTGCCTTTTGTATTTAATTCCGATGCAATTTCTGTGTTTCATCGTCAGTAAGAAGGTCAGAGGGGTACAGTAAACCTGAAACCTGAAGTGAAGCATCGGAATCTATAGCTAGTGTCACAGGAATGGTTCAAAACATAGACAGTAAGTAGAGTCAGTCTTCTTGTACTTAATTCTGCTTTGTGCCTTTTGTATTTAAATCCGATGCAATTTCTGTGTTTCATCATCAATAAGAAGGTCCAAGGGATACAGTAAACCTGAAGTGAAGCATCGGAATTTATAACTAGTGTCACAGGAATGGTTCAAATCACAGACAGTAGGAAGAGTCAGTCTTCTTGTACTTAAGTCGGCATTGTGCCTTTTGTATTTAACTCCGATGCAATTTCTGTGTTTCATCGTCAATAAGTAGGTCAGAGGGATACAGTAATCCTGAAGTGAAGCATCAGAGTCTATAACTAGTGTCACAGGAATGGTTCAAAACATTGTCAGTAAGAATATTCAGTCTTATTGTACTTAAGTCATCATTGTGCATTTTCTATTTAATTCTGATGCAATATCTGTGTTTCATCGTCAATATGAAGGTCCAAGGGATACAGTAAACCTGGAGTGAAGCATCGGAATCTATAACTAGTGTCACAGGAATGGTTCAAATCATAGACAGTAAGAAGAGTCAGACTTCTTTTTCTTAAGTCGGCATTGTGCCTCTTGTATTTAATTCCGGTGCAATTTCTGTGTTTCATCGTCAATAAGAAGGTCAGAGGGTTACAATAAACCTGAAGCATCGGAATCTATAACTAGGGTCACAGGAATGGTTCAAAACAAAGTCAGTAAAAAGAGTCAGTCTTCTTGTCCTTAAGTCGGCTTTGTGCCTTTTGTATTTGATTCCGATGCATTTTCTGTGTTTCATCGTCAATAAGAAGGTCCAAGGGATACAGTAAACCTGAAGTGAAGCATCGGAATCTATAACTAGTGTCACAGGAATGGTTCAAAACATAGACAGTAGGAAGAGTCAGTCTTCTTGTACTGAAGTCGGCATTGTGCCGTTTGTATTTAATTCCGATGCAATATCTGTGTTTCATCGTCAATAAGAAGGTCAGAGGGATACAGTAAACCTGAAGTGAAGCATCGGAATCCATAACTAGTGTCACAGGAATGGTTCATAACATAGTCAGTAAGAAGAGTTAGTCTTCTTGTACTTAAGTCGGCATTGTGCCGTTTGTATTTAATTCCGATGCAATTTCTGTGTTTCATCGTCAATAAGAAGGTCCAAGGGATACAGTAAACCTGGAGTGTAGCATCGGAATCTATAACTAGTGTCACAGGAATGGTTTAAACATAGACAGTAAGAAGAGTCAGTCTTCGTGTACTTAAGTCGGCATTTTGCCTTTTGTATTTAATTCCGATGCAATTTCTGTGTTTCATCGTCAATAAGAAGGTCCAGGGATACAGTAAACCTGAGGTGAAGCATCGGAATCTATAACTAGTGTCACAGGAATGGTTCAAAACATAGTGAGTAAGAAGAGTCAGTCTTCTTGTACTTAAGTCGGCATTGTACCTTTTCTAGTTAATTCCGATGCAATTTCTGTGTTTCATCGTCAATAACAAGGTCCAAGGGATACAGTAAACCTGGAGTGAAGCATCGGAATCTATAACTAGTATCAATGGAATGGTTCAAATCATAGACAGTAAGAAGAGTCAGTCTTCTTGAACTTAATTCGGCATTGTGCCTTTTGTATTTAATTCCGATGCAATTTCTGTGTTTCATCGTCAATACGAAGGTGAGAGGGATACAGTAAACCTGAAGTGAAGCATCGGAATCCATAACTAGTGCCACAGGAATGGTTCAAAACATAGTCAGTAAGAAGAGTTAGTCTTCTTGTACTTAAGTCGGCATTGTGCCTTTTGTATTTAATTCCGATGCAATTTCTGTGTTTCATCGTCAAGAAGAAGGTCCAAGGGATACAGTAAACCTGGAGTGAAGCATCGGAATCTATAACTAGTGTCACAGGAATGGTTCAAAACATAGTCAGTGGGAAGATTCGGTCTTCATGTACTTAAGTCGGCATTGTGCCTTTTGTATTTAATTCCGATGCATTTTCTGTGTTTCATCGTCAATAACAGGGTCCAAGGGATACAGTAAACCAGGAGTCAAGCATCGGAATCTATAACTAGTGTCACAGGAATGGTTCAAAACATAGACAGTAAGAAGAGTCAGTCTTCTTGTACTTAATTCGGCATTGTGCCTTTTGTATTTAATTCCGATGCAATTTCTGTGTTTCATCGTCAATAAGAAGGTCCAAGGGGTACAGTAAACCTCAATTGAAGCATCGGAATCTATAACGAGTGTCACAGGAATGGTTCAAAACATAGTCAGTAGGAAGAGTCGGTTTTCATGTACATAAGTCGGCATTGTGCCTTTGTATTTAATTCCGATGCATTTTCTGTGTTTCATCGTCAATAAGAAGGTCCAAGGGATACAGTAAACCTGAAGTGAAGCATCGGAATCTATAACTAGTGTCACAGGAATGGTTCAAAACATAGACAGTAGGAAGAGTCAGTCTTCTGTACTTAAGTCGGCATTGTTCCGTTTGTATTTAATTCCGATGCAATTTCTGTGTTACATCGTCAATAAGAAGGTCAGAGGGATACAGTAAACCTGAAGTGAAGCATCGGAATCTATAACGGGTGTCACAGGAATGGTTCAAAACATAGTCAGTAGGAAGAGTCGGTTTTCATGTACATAAGTCGGCATTGTGCCTTTTGTATTTAATTCCGATGCAATTTCTGTGTTTCATCGTCAATAAGAAAGTCCAAGGGATACAGTAAACCTGGAGTGAAGCATCGGTATCTATAACTAGTGTCACAGGAATGGTTCAAAACATAGACAGTAGGAAGAGTCAGTCTTCTTGTACTTAAGTCGGCATTGTGCCGTTTGTATTTAATTCCGATGCAATTTCTGTGTTTCATCGTCAATAAGAAGGTCCAAGGTATACAGTAAACCTGAAGTGAAGCATCGGATCTATAACTAGTGTCACAGGAATGGTTCAAAACATAGTCAGTAAGAAGAGTCAGTCTTCTTGTACTTATGTCGGCATTGTGCCTTTTCTATTTCATTCCGTTGCAATTTCTGTGTTTCATCGTCAATAAGAAGGTCCAAGGGATACAGTAAAAATGGAGTGAAGCATCGGAATCGATAACTAGTGTCAATGGAATGGTTCAAAACATAGTCAGTAAGAATAGTCAGTCTTCTTGTACTTAAGTCGGCATTGTGCCTTTTGTATTTATTTCCGATGCAATTTCTGTGTTTCATCGTCAATAAGAGGTCCAAGGGATATAGTAAACCTGGAGTGAAGCATCGGAATCTATAACTAGTGTCACAGGAATGGTTCAAAACATAGACAGTAACAAGAGTCAGTCTTCTTGTACTTACGTCGACATTGTGCCCTTTCTATTTAAATTCGATGCAATTTCAGTAATTCATCGTCTATAAGAAGGTCCAAGGGATACAGTAAACCTGAAGTGAAGCTTCGGAATCTAAAGCTAGTGTCACAGGAATGGTTCAAAACATAGACAGTAAGAAGAGTCAGTCTTCTTGTACTTAATTCTGCTTTGTGCCTTTTGTATTTAATTCCGATGCAATTTCTGTGTTTCATCGTCAATAAGAAGGTCAGAGGGATACAGTAATCCTGAAGTGAAGCATCGGAATCTATAACTAGTGTCACAGGATTGGTTCAAATCATAGTCAGTAAGAATATTCAGTCTTATTGCACTTAAGTCATCATTGTGCATTTTCTATTTAATTCTGATGCAATTTCTGTGTTTCATCGTCAATATGAAGGTCCAAGGGATACAGTAAACCTGGAGTGAAGCATCGGAATCTATAACTAGTGTCACAGGAATGGTTCAAATCATAGACAGTAAGAAGAGTCAGACTTCTTTTTCTTAAGTCGGCATTGTGCCTTTTGTATTTAATTCCGGTGCAATTTCTGTGTTTCATCGTCAATAAGAAGGTCAGAGGGATACAATAAACCTGAAGCATCGGAATCTATAAATAGTGTCACAGGAATGATTCAAAACATAGTCAGTAAGAAGAGTCAGTCTTCTTGTCCTTAAGTCGGCATTGTGCCTTTTGTATTTAATTCTGATGCAATTTCTGTGTTTCATCGTCAATAAGAAGGTCCAAGGGATACAGTAAACCTGGAGCGTAGCATCGGAATCTATAACTAGTGTCACAGGAGTGGTTCAAAACATAGACAGTAAGAAGAGTCAGTCTTCGTGTACTTAAGTCGGCATTTTGCCTTTTGTATTTAATTTCTGTGCAATGTCTGTGTTTCATCGTCAATAAGAAGGTCCAAGAGATACAGTAAACCTGAGGTGAAGCATCGGAATCTATAACTAGTGTCACAGGAATGGTTCAAAACATAGTGAGTAAGAAGAGTCAGTCTTCTTGTACGTAAGTCGGCATTGTGCCTTTTGTATTTAATTCCGATGCAATTTCTGTGTTTCATCGTCAATAAGAAGGTCAGAGGGGTACAGTAAACCTGAAGTGATGCATCGGAATCTATAGCTAGTGTCACAGGAATGGTTCAAAACATAGTCAGTAAGATGAGTCAGTCTTCTTGTCCTTAAGTCGGCATTGTGCTTTTTGTATTTAATTCCGAAGAAATTTCTGTGTTTCATCATCAATAAGAAGGTCCAAGGGATACAGTAAACCTGGTGTGAAGCATCGGAATCTATAACTAGTGTCACAGGAATGGTTAAAAACATAGACAGTAAGAAGAGTCAGTCTCCTTGTACTTAATTCTGCATTGTACCTTTTGTATTTATTTCCAATGCATTTTCTGTGTTTCATCGTCAATATGATGTTCCAAGGGATACAGTAAACCTGAAGTGAAGCATCGGAATTTATAACTGGTGTCACAGGAATGCCTCAAAACATAGTCAGTAAGAACAGTCAGTCTTCTTGTACTTAAGTCGGCATTGTGCCTTTTCTATTTAATTTCGATGCAATTTCTGTGTTTCATCGTCAATAAGAAGGACCAAGGGATACAGTAAACCTAGGGTGAAGCATTGGAGTCTATAACTAGTGTCACAGGACTGGTTCAAAAATAGACAGTAAGAAGAGTCAGTCTTCTTGAACTTAATTCGGCATAGTGCCTTTTGTTTTCAATTCCGATGCAATTTCTGTGTTTCATCGTCACTACGAAGGTCCAAGGGGTACAGTAAACCTCAAGTGAAGCATCGGAATCTATAACGGGTGTCACAGGAATGGTTTAAAACATAGTCAGTAGGAAGAGTCGGTTTTCATGTACATAAGTCGGCATTGTGCCTTTTGTATTTAATTCCGATGCATTTTCTGTGTTTCATCGTCAATAAGAAGGTCCAAGGGATACAGTAAACCTGAAGTGAAGCATCGGAATCTATAACTAGTGTCACAGGAATGGTTCAAAACATAGACAGTAGGAAGAGTCATTTTTCTTGTACTTAAGTCGGCATTGTGCTGTTTGTATTAAATTCCGATGCAATATTTGTGTTTCATCGTCAATAAGAAGGTCAGAGGGATACAGTAAACCTGAAGTGAAGCATCGGAATCCATAACTAGTGTCACAGGAATGGTTCAAATCATAGTCAGTAAGAAGAGTTAGTCTTCTTGTACTTAAGTCGGCATTGTGCCGTTTGTATTTAATTCCGATGCAATATCTGTGTTTCATCGTCAATAAGAAGGTCAGAGGGATACAGTAAACCTGAAGTGAAGCATCGGAATCCATAACTAGTGTCACAGGAATGGTTCAAAACATAGTCAGTAAGAAGAGTCAGTCTTCTTGTACTTATGTCGGCATTGTGCCTTTTCTATTTCATTCCGATGCAATTTCTGTGTTTCATCGTCAATAAGAAGGTCCAAGGGATACAGTAAACATGGAGTGAAGCATCGGAATCTATAACTAGTGTCAATGGAATGGTTCAAAACATAGTCAGTAAGAATAGTCAGTGTTCTTGTACTTAAGTCGGCATTGTGCCTTTTGTATTTATTTCCGATGCTATTTCTGTGTTTCATCGTCAATTAGAGGTCCAAGGGATATGGTAAACCTGGAGTGAAGCATCGGAATCTATAACTAGTGTCACAGGAATGGTTCAAAACATAGACAGTAAGAATAGTCAGTCTTCTTGTACTTACGTCGACATTGTGCCCTTTCTATTTAAATCCGATGCAATTTCTGTAATTCATCGTCTATAAGAAGGTCCAAGGGAAACAGTAAACCTGAAGTGAAGCTTCGGAATCTAAAGCTAGTGTCACAGGAATGGTTCATAACATAGACAGTAAGAAGAGTCAGTCTTCTTGTACTTAATTCTGCTTTGTGCCTTTTGTATTTAATTCCGATGCAATTTCTGTGTTTCATCGTCAATAAGAAGGTCAGAGGGGTACAGTAAACCTGAAACCTGAACTGAAGCATCGGAATCTATAGCTAGTGTCACAGGAATGGTTCAAAACATAGACAGTAAGTAGAGTCAGTCTTCTTGTACTTAATTCTGCTTTGTGCCTTTTGTATTTATTTCCGATGCAATTTCTGTGTTTCATCATCAATAAGAAGGTCCAAGGGATACAGTAAACCTGAAGTGAAGCATCGGAATTTATAACTAGTGTCACAGGAATGGTTCAAATCACAGACAGTAAGAAGAGTCAGTCTTCTTGTACTTAAGTCGGCATTGTGCCTTTTGTATTTAACTCCGATGCAATTTCTGTGTTTCATCGTCAATAAGTAGGTCAGAGGGATACAGTAATCCTGAAGTGAAGCATCGGAATCTATAACTAGTGTCACAGGAATGGTTCAAAACATAGTCAGTAAGAATATTCAGTCTTATTGTACTTAAGTCATCATTGTGCATTTTCTATTTAATTCTGATGCAATATCTGTGTTTCATCGTCAATATGAAGGTCCAAGGGATACAGTAAACCTGGAGTGAAGCATCGGAATCTATAACTAGTGTCACAGGAATGGTTCAAATCATAGACAGTAAGAAGAGTCAGACTTCTTTTTCTTAAGTCGGTATTGTGCCTCTTGTATTTAATTCCGGTGCAATTTCTGTGTTTCATCGTCAATAAGAAGGTCCAAGGGGTACAGTAAACCTCAAGTGAAGCATCGGAATCTATAACGAGTGACACAGGAATGGTTCAAAACATAGTCAGTAGGAAGAGTCGGTTTTCATGTACATAAGTCGGCATTGTGCCTTTGTATTTAATTCCGATGCATTTTCTGTGTTTCATCGTCAATAAGAAGGTCCAAGGGATACAGTAAACCTGAAGTGAAGCATCATAATCTATACCTAGTGTCACAGGAATGGTTCAAAACATAGACAGTAGGAAGAGTCAGTCTTCTGTACTTAAGTCGGCATTGTGCCGTCTGTATTTAATTCCGATGCAATTTCTGTGTTTCATCGTCAATAAGAAGGTCAGAGGGATACAGTAAACCTGAAGTGAAGCATCGGAATCTATAACGGGTGTCGCAGGAATGGTTCAAAACATAGTCAGTAGGAAGAGTCGGTTTTCATGTACATAAGTAGGCATTGTGCCTTTTGTATTTAATTCCGATGCAATTTCTGTGTTTCATCGTCAATAAGAAGGTCCAAGGGATACAGTAAACCTGGAGTGAAGCATCGGTATCTATAACTACTGTCACAGGAATGGTTCAAAACATAGACAGTAGGAAGAGTCAGTCTTCTTGTACTTAAGTCGGCATTGTGCCGTTTGTATTAAATTCCGATGCAATTTCTGTGTTTCATCGTCAATAAGAAGGTCCAAGGTATACAGTAAACCTGAAGTGAAGCATCGGATCTATAACTAGTGTCACAGGAATGGTTCAAAACATAGTCAGTAAGAAGAGTCAGTCTTCTTGTACTTATGTCGGCATTGTGCCTTTTCTATTTCATTCCGTTGCAATTTCTGTGTTTCATCGTCAATAAGAAGGTCCAAGGGATACAGTAAACATGGAGTGAAGCATCGGAATCTATAACTAGTGTCAATGGAGTGGTTCAAAACATAGTCAGTAAGAATAGTCAGTCTTCTTGTACTTAAGTCGGCATTGTGCCTTTTGTATTTATTTCCGATGCAATTTCTGTGTTTCATCGTCAATAAGAGGTCCAAGGGATATAGTAAACCTGGAGTGAAGCATCGGAATCTATAACTAGTGTCACAGGAATGGATCAAAACATAGACAGTAACAAGAGTCAGTCTTCTTGTACTTACGTCGACATTGTGCCCTTTCTATTTAAATTCGATGCAATTTCTGTAATTCATCGTCTATAAGAAGGTCCAAGGGATACAGTAAACCTGAAGTGAAGCTTCGGAATCTAAAGCTAGTGTCACAGGAATGGTTCAAAACATAGGCAGTAAGAAGAGTCAGTCTTCTTGTACTTAATTCTGCTTTGTGCCTTTTGTATTTAATTCCGATGCAATTTCTGTGTTTCATCGTCAATAAGAAGGTCAGAGGGATACAGTAATCCTGAAGTGAAGCATCGGAATCTATAACTAGTGTCACAGGATTGGTTCAAATCATAGTCAGTAAGAATATTCAGTCTTATTGTACTTAAGTCATCATTGTGCATTTTCTATTTAATTCTGATGCAATTTCTGTGTTTCATCGTCAATATGAAGGTCCAAGGGATACAGTAAACCTGGTGTGAAGCATCGGAATCTATAACTAGTGTCACAGGAATGGTTCAAATCATAGACAGTAAGAAGAGTCAGACTTCTTTTTCTTAAATCGGCATTGTGCCTTTTCTATTTAATTCCGGTGCAATTTCTGTGTTTCATCGTCAATAAGAAGGTCGGAGGGATACAATAAACCTGAAGCATCGGAATCTATAAATAGTGTCACAGGAATGATTCAAAACAAAGTCAGTAAGAAGAGTCAGTCTTCTTGTCCTTAAGTCGGCATTGTGCCATTTGTATTTAATTCCGATGCAATTTCTGTGTTTCATCGTCAATAAGAAGGTCCAAGGGATACAGTAAACCTGGAGCGTAGCATCGGAATCTATAACTAGTGTCACAGGAGTGGTTCAAAACATAGACAGTAAGAAGAGTCAGTCTTCGTGTACTTAAGTCGGCATTTTGCCTTTTGTATTTAATTTCTGTGCAATGTCTGTGTTTCATCGTCAATAAGAAGGTCCAAGGGATACAGTAAACCTGAGGTGAAGCATCGGAATCAATAACTAGTGTCACAGGAATGGTTCAAAACATAGTGAGTAAGAAGAGTCAGTCTTCTTGTACGTAAGTCGGCATTGTGCCTTTTGTATTTAATTCCGATGCAATTTCTGTGTTTCATCGTCAATAAGAAGGTCCAAGGGATACAGTAAACCTGAAGTGAAGCATCGGAATCTATAACTAGTGTCACAGGAATGGTTCAAAACATAGACAGTAGGAAGAGTCAGTCTTCTTGTACTTAAGTCGGCATTGTGCCGTTTGTATTTAATTCCGATGCAATATCTGTGTTTCATCGTCAATAAGAAGGTCAGAGGGATACAGTAAACCTGAAGTGAAGCATCGGAATCCATAACTAGTGTCACAGGAATGGTTCAAAACATAGTCAGTAAGAAGAGTTAGTCTTCTTGTACTTAAGTCGGCATTGTGCCGTTTGTATTTAATTCCGATGCAATATCTGTGTTTCATCGTCAATAAGAAGGTCAGAGGGATACAGTAAACCTGAAGTGAAGCATCGGAATCCATAACTAGTGTCACAGGAATGGTTCAAAACATAGTCAGTAAGAAGAGTCAGTCTTCTTGTACTTATGTCGGCATTGTGCCTTTTCTATTTCATTCCGATGCAATTTCTGTGTTTCATCGTCAATAAGAAGGTCCAAGGGATACAGTAAACATGGAGTGAAGCATCGGAATCTATAACTAGTGTCAATGGAATGGTTCAAAACATAGTCAGTAAGAATAGTCAGTGTTCTTGTACTTAAGTCGGCATTGTGCCTTTTGTATTTATTTCCGATGCAATTTCTGTGTTTCATCGTCAATAAGAGGTCCAAGGGATATGGTAAACCTGGAGTGAAGCATCGGAATCTATAACTAGTGTCACAGGAATGGTTCAAAACATAGACAGTAAGAAGAGTCAGTCTTCTTGTACTTACGTCGACATTGTTGCCTTTCTATTTAAATCCGATGCAATTTCTGTAATTCATCGTCTATAAGAAGGTCCAAGGGATACAGTAAACCTGAAGTGAAACTTCGGAATCTAAAGCTAGTGTCACAAGAATGGTTCAAAACATAGACAGTAAGAAGAGTCAGTCTCCTTGTACTTAATTCTGCTTTGTGCCTTTTGTATTTAATTCCGATGCAATTTCTGTGTTTCATCGTCATTAAGAAGGTCAGAGGGGTACAGTAAACCTGAAACCTGAAGTGAAGCAGCGGAATCTATAGCTAGTGTCACAGGAATGGTTCAAATCATAGACGGTAAGTAGAGTCAGTCTTCTTGTACTTAATTCTGCTTTGTGCCTTTTGTATTTAATTCCGATGCAATTTCTGTGTTTCATCATCAATAAGAAGGTCCAAGGGATACAGTAAACCTGAAGTGAAGCATCGGAATTTATAACTAGTGTCACAGGAATGGTTCAAATCACAGACAGTAAGAAGAGTCAATCTTCTTGTACTTAAGTCGGCATTGTGCCTTTTGTATTTAACTCCGATGCAATTTCTGTGTTTCATCGTCAATAAGTAGGTCAGAGGGATACAGTAATCCTGAAGTGAAGCATCGGAATCTATAACTAGTGTCACAGGAATGGTTCAAAACATAGTCAGTAAGAATATTCAGTCTTATTGTACTTAAGTCATCATTGTGCATTTTTTATTTAATTCTGATGCAATATCTGTGTTTCATCGTCAATATGAAGGTCCAAGGGATACAGTAAACCTGGAGTGAAGCATCGGAATCTATAACTAGTGTCTCAGGAATGGTTCAAATCATAGACAGTAAGAAGAGTCAGACTTCTTTTTCTTAAGTCGGCATTGTGGCTCTTGTATTTAATTCCGGTGCAATTTCTGTGTTTCATCGTCAATAAGAAGGTCAGAGGGATACAATAAACCTGAAGCATCGGAATCTCTTACTAGGGTCACAGGAATGGTTCAAAACAAAGTCAGTAAGAAGAGTCAGTCTTCTTGTCCTTAAGTCGGCATTGTGCCTTTTGAATTTAATTCCGATGCAATTTCTGTGTTTCATCGTCAATAAGAAGGTCCAAGGGATACAGTAAACCTGGAGTGTAGCATCGGAATCTATAACTAGTGTCACAGGAATGGTTCAAACATAGACAGTAAGAAGAGTCAGTCTTCGTGTACTTAAGTCGGCATTTTGCCTTTTGTATTTCATTCCGATGCATTTTCTGTGTTTCGTCGTCAATACGAAGGTCCAGGGATACAGTAAACCTGAGGTGAAGCATCGGAATCTATAACTAGTGTCACAGGAATGGTTCAAAACATAGTGAGTAAGAAGAGTCAGTCTTCTTGTACTTAAGTCGGTATTGTACCTTTTCTATTTAATTCCGATGCAATTTCTGTGTTTCATCGTCAATAACAAGGTCCAAGGGATACAGTAAACCTCGAGTGAAGCGTCGGAATCTATAACTAGTATCAATGGAATGGTTCATATCATAGACAGTAAGAAGAGTCAGTCTTCTTGTACTTAAGTCGGCATTGTGCCTTTTGTATTTATTTCCGATGCAATTTCTGTGTTTAATCGTCAATAAGAGGTCCAAGGGATATAGTAAACCTGGAGTGAAGCTTCGGAATCTATAACTAGTGTCACAGGAATGGTTCAAAACATAGACAGTAAGAAGTGTCAGTCTTCTTTTACTTACGTCGACATTGTGCCCTTTCTATTTAAATCCGATGCAATTTCTCTAATTCATCGTCTATAAGAAGGTCCAAGGGATACAGTAAACCTGAAGTGAAACTTCGGAATCTAAAGCTAGTGTCACAGGAATGGTTCAAAACATAGACAGTAAGAAGAGTCAGTCTTCTTGTACTTAATTCTGCTTTGTGCCTTTTGTATTTAATTCCGATGCAATTTCTGTGTTTCATCGTCAATAAGAAGGTCAGAGGGGTACAGTAAACCTGAAACCTGAAGTGAACACATCGGAATCTATAGCTAGTGTCACAGGAATGGTTCAAAACATAGACAGTAAGTAGAGTCTGTCTTCTTGTACTTAATTCTGCTTTGTGCCTTTTGTATTTAATTCCGATGCAATTTCTGTGTTTCATCGTCAATAAGAAGGTCCAAGGGATACAGTAAACCTGAAGTGAAGCATCGGAATCTATAACTAGTGTCACAGGAATGGTTCAAAACATAGTCAGTAAGAATATTCAGTCTAGTTGTTCTTAAGTCATCATTGTGCATTTTTTATTTAATTCTGATGCAATTTCTGTGTTTCATCGTCAATATGAAGGTCCAAGGGATACAGTAAACCTGGAGTGAAGCATCGGAATCTATAACTAGTGTCACAGGAATGGTTCAAATCATAGACAGTAAGAAGAGTCAGACTTCTTTTTTTTAAGTCGGCATTGTGCCTTTTGTATTTAATTCCGGTGCAATTTCTGTGTTTCATCGTCAATAAGAATGTCAGAGGGATACAATAAACCTGAAGCATCGGAATCTATAACTAGTCTCACAGGAATGGTTCAAAACTAAGTCAGTAAGAAGAGTCAGTCTTCTTGTCCTTAAGTCGGCATTGTGCCTTTTGTATTTAATTCCGATGGAATTTCTGTGTTTCATCGTCAATAAGAAGGTCCAAGGGATACAGTAAACCTGGAGTGTAGCATCGGAATCTATAACTAGTGTCACAGGAATGGTTCAAAACATAGTGAGTAAGAAGAGTCAGTCTTCTTGTACTTAAGTCGGCATTGTACCTTTTCTATTTAATTCCGATGCAATTTCTGTGTTTCATCGTCAATAACAAGGTCCAAGGGATACAGTAAACCTGGAGTGAAGCATCGGAATCCATAACTAGTATCAATGGAATGGTTCAAATCATAGACAGTAAGAAGAGTCAGTCTTCTTGTACTTAAGTCGGCATTGTGCCTTTTGTATTTAATTCCGTTGCAATTTCTGTGTTTCATCGTCAATAAGAAGGTCAGAGGGGTACAGTAATCCTGATGTGATGCATCGGAATCTATAGCTAGTGTCACAGGAATGGTACAAAACATAGTCAGTAAGATGAGTCAGTCTTCTTGTCCTTAAGTCGGCATTGTGCCTTTTGTATTTAATTCCGAAGAAATTTCTGTGTTTCATCATCAATAAGAAGGTCCAAGGGATACAGTATACCTGGAGTGAAGCATCGGAATCTATAACTAGTGTCACAGGAATGGTTCAAAACATAGACAGTAAGAAGAGTCAGTCTCCTTGTACTTAATTCTGCACTGTGCCTTTTGTATTTATTTCCGATGCATTTTCTGTGTTTCATCGTCAATATGATGTTCCAAAGGATACAGTAAACCTGAAGTGAAGCATCGGAATTTATAACTGGTGTCACAGGAATGCTTCAAAACATAGTCAGTAAGAAGAGTCAGTCTTCTTGTACATAAGTCGGCATTGTGCCTTTTCTGTTTAATTTCGATGTAATTTATGTGTTTCATCGTCAATAAGATGGACCAAGGGATACAGTAAACCTAGGGTGAAGCATCGGAGTCTATAACTAGTGTCACAGGACTGGTTCAAAAATAGACAGTAAGAAGAGTCAGTCTTCTTGAACTTAATTCGGCATTGTACCTTTTGTATTTAATTCCGATGCAATTTCTGTGCTTCATCGTCAATACGAAGGTCAGAGGGATACAGTAAACCTGAAGTGAAGCATCGGAATCCATAACTAGTATCACAGGAATGGTTCAAACATAGTCAGTAAGAAGAGTTAGTCTTCTTGTACTTAAGTCGGCATTGTGTCTTTTGTATTTAATTCCGATGCAATTTCTGTGTTTCATCGTCAATGAGAAGGACCAAGGGATACAGTAAACCTGGAGTGAAGCATCGGAATCCGTAACTAGTGTCACACGAATGGTTCAAATCATAATCAGTAGGAAGAGTCAGTCTTCGTGTACTTCAGTCGGCAATTTGCCTTTTGTATTTAATTCCGATGCATTTTTGTGTTTCATCGTCAATAAGAAGGTCCAAGGGATACAGCAAACCTGAAGTGAAGAATCGGAATCTATAACTAGTGTCACAGGAATGGTTCAAAACATAGTCAGTATAAAGATTCGGTCTTCTGTACTTAAGTCGGCATTGTGCCTTTTGTATTTCATTCCGATGCATTTTCTGAGTTTCATCGTCAATAAGAGGGTCCAAGGGATACAGTAAACCAGGACCGAAGCATCGGAATCTATAACTAGTGTCACATGAATGGTTCAAAACATAGACAGTAAGAAGAGTCAGACTTCTTTTACTTAAGTCGGCATTGTGCCTTTTATATTTAATTCTGGTGCAATTTCTGTGTTTCATCGTCAATAAGAAGGTCCAAGGGATACCGTAAACCTGGAGTGAAGCATCGGAGTCTTTAACTAGTGTCACAGGACTGGTTCAAAAATAGACAGTAAGAAGAGTCAGTCTTCTTGAACTTAATTCGGCATTGTGCCTTTTGTATTTTATTCCGATGCAATTTCTGTGTTTCATCGTCAATAAGAAGGTCCAAGGGATACAGTAAACCTCAAGTGAAGCATCGGAATCTATAACGGGTGTCACAGGAATGTTTCAAAGCACAGTCAGTAGGAAGAGTCGGTCTTCATGTACATAAGTCGGCATTGTGCCTTTTGTATTTAATTCCGATGCATTTTCTGTGTTTCATCGTCAATAAGAAGGTCCAAGGGATACAGTAAACCTGAAGTGAAGCATCGGATTTATAACTAATGTCACAGGAATGGTTCAAAACATAGTCAGTAGGAAGATTCGGTCTTCTGTACTTAAGTCGGCATTGTGCCTTTTGTATTTAATTCCGATGCAATTTCTGTGTTTCATCGTCAATAAGAAGGTCAGAGGGACAGAGTAATCCTGAAGTAAATCATTGGAGTCTATAACTAGTGTCACAGGAATGGTTCAAAACATAGTCAGTAAGCATAGTCAGTCTTATTGTACTTAAGTCATCATTGTGCATTTTCTATTTAATTCTGAGGCAATTTCTGTGTTTCATCGTCAATATGAAGGTCCGAGGGAAAACAGTAATCCTGGAGTGAAGCATCGGAATCCATAACTAGTGTCACAGGAATGGTTCAAATCATAGACAGTAAGAAGAGTCAGACTTCTTTTACTTAAGTCGGCATTGTGCCTTTTATATTTAATTCTGGTGCAATTTCTGTGTTTCATCGTCAATAAGAAGGTCCAAGGGATACCGTAAACCTGGAGTGAAGCATCGGAGTCTTTAACTAGTGTCACAGGACTGGTTCAAAAATAGACAGTAAGAAGAGTCAGTCTTCTTGAACTTAATTCGGCATTGTGCCTTTTGTATTTAATACCGATGTAATTTCTGTGTTTCATCGTCAATAAGAAGGACCAAGGGATACAGTAAACCTGAAGTGAAGCATCGGAATTTATAAGTAGTGTCACAGGAATGGTTCAAAAGATAGTCAGTAAGGAGAGTCAGTCTTCTTGTACTTAAGTCGGCATTGTGCCTTTTGTATTTAATTCCCATGCAATTTCTGTGTTTCATCGTCAATAAGAGGGACCAAGGGATACAGTAAACATGGAGTGAAGCATCGGAATCTGTAACTAGTGTCACAGGGATGGTTCAAAACATAGACAGTTAGAAGAGTCAGTCTTCTTGTACTTAAGTTGGCATTGTGCCTTTTCTATTTAATTCCGATGCAATTTCTGTGTTTCATCGTCAATAAGAGGGTCAGAGGGATACAGTAAACCTGAAGTGAAGCATCGGAATCCATAACTAGTGTCACAGGAATGGTTCAAATCATAGTCAGTAAGAAGTGTTAGTCTTCTTCTACTTAAGTCGGCATTGTGCCTTTTGTATTTAATACCGATGCAATTTCTGTGTTTCAGCGTCAATACGAAGGTCCAAGTGATACAGTAAACCTGGAGTGAAGCATCGATCTATAACTAGTGTCACAGGCATGGTTCAAATCATAGTCAGTAAGAAGAGTCAGTCTTCATGTACATAAGTCGGCATTGTGCCTTTTCTATTGAATTCCGTTCAAATTCTGTCTTTCATCGTCAATAAGAAGGTCAGAGGGATACAATAAACCTGAAGCATCGGAATCTATAACTAGTGTCACCGGAATGGTTCAAAACAAAGTCAGTAAGAAGAGTCAGTCTTCTTGTCCGAAGGTCGGCATTGTGCCTTTTGTATTTAATTCCGATGCTATTTCTGTGTTTCATCGTCAATAAGAAGGTCCAAGGTATACGGTAAACCTGAAGTGAAGCATCGGATCTCTAACTAGTGTCACAGGAATGATTCAAAACATAGTCAGTAAGAAGAGTCAGTCTTCTTGTACTTAAGTCGGCATTGTGCCTTTTCTATTTAATTCCGATGCAATTTCTGTGTTTTATCGTCAATAAGAAGGTCCAAAGTATACAGTAAACCTGGAGTGAAGCATGGGAATCTATAACGAGTGTCAATGGAATGGTTCAAAACATAGTCAGTAAGAAGATTCAGTCTTCTTGTACTTAAGTCGGCATTGTGCCTTTTCTGTTTAATTCCGATGCAATTTCTGTGTTTCATCGTCAATAAGAAGGTCCAAGGGATATAATAAACCTGGAGTGAAGCATCGGAATCTATAACTAGTGTCACAGGAATGGTTCAAAACATAGACAGTAAAAAGAGTCAGTCTTCTTGTACTTACGTCGACATTGTGCCTTTTCTATTTAATTCCGATGAAATTTCTGTGTTTCATCGTCAATAAGAATGTCAGAGGGATACAATAAACCTGAAGTGAAGCATCGGAATCTACAACTAGTGTCACAGGAATGGTTCAAAACAAAGTCAGTAAGAGGAGTCAGTCTTCTTGACCTTAAGTCGGCATTGTGCCGTTTGTATTTAATTCCGATGCTATTTCTGCAATTCATCGTCAATAAGAAGGTCCAAGGTATACAGTACACCTGATGTGAAGCATCGGATCTATAACTAGTGTCACAGGAATGGTTCAAAACATAGTCAGTAAGAAGAGTCAGTCGTCTTGTACTTAAGTTGGCATTGTGCCTTTTCTATTTACTTCCGATGCAATTTCTGTGTTTCATCGTCAATAAGAAGGTCCAAGTGATACAGTAAACCTGGAGTGAAGCATCGGAATCTATATCTAGTATCAATGGAATGGTTCAAAACATAGTCACTAAGAAGAGTCAGTCTTCTTGTACTAACGTCGACATTGTGCCTTTTCTATTTAATTCCGATGCAATTTGTGTGTTTCATCGTCAATAAGAAGGTCAGAGGGATACAATAAACCTGAAGTGAAGCATCGGAATCCAAAACTAGTGTCACAGGAACGGTTCAAAACATAGTCAGTAAAAAGAGTCAGTCTTCTTGTCCTTAAGTCGGCATTGTGCCTTTTGTAATTAATTCCGCTGCAACTTCTGTGTTTCATCGTCAATAAGATGGTCCATGGGATACAGTAAACCTTGAGTGAAGCATCAGAATCTATAACTAGTGTCACAGGAATGGTTCAAACATAGTCAGTAAGAATAGTCAGTCTTATTGTACTTAAGTCATCATTGTGCATTTTCTATTTAATTCTGATGCAATTTCTGTGTTTCATCGTCAATATGAAGGTCCAACCGATACAGTAAACCTGGAGTGAAGCATCGGAATCTATAACTAGTGTCACAGGAATGGTTCAAATCATAGACAGTAAGATGAGTCAGACGTCTTTTACTTAGGTCGGCATTGTACCTTTTGTATTTAATTCCGATGCAATTTCTGTGTTTCATCGTCAATAAGATGATCCGAGGGATACAGTAAACCTGGAGTGAAGCATCGGAGTCTATAACTAGTGTCACAGGACTGGTTCAAAAATAGATAGTAAATAGAGTCACTCTTCTTGAACTTAATTCGGCTTTGTGACTTTTGTATTTAATTGCGATGCAATTTCTGTGTTTCATCGTCAATAAGAAGGTCAGAGGGATACACTAAACCTGAAGTGAAGCATCGGAATCCATAACTAATGTCACAGGAATGGTTCAAAACATAGTCAGTAAGAACAGTTAGTCTTCTTGTACTTAAGTCGGCGTTGTGCCTTTTGTGTTTAATTACGACGCAATTTCTGTGTCTCATCGTCAATAAGAAGGTCCAAGGGATACAGTAAAACTGGAGTGAAGCATCGGAATCTGTAACTAGTGTCACAGGAATGGTTCAAACCCTAGACAGTAAGAAGAGTCAGTCTTCGTGTACTTCAGTCGGCATTTTGCCTTTTGTATTTAATTCCGATGCAATTTTTGTGTTTCATCGCCAATGAGAAGGTCCAAGGGATACAGAAAACCTAAAGTGAAGCATCGAGATCTTTAAGTAGTGTCACAGGAATCGTTCAAAACATAGTCAGTAAGAAAAGTCAGTCTTCTTGAACTTAAGTCGGCATAGTGCCTTTTCTGTTTAATTCAGAAGCAATTTCTGTGTTTCATCGTCAATAAGAAGGTCCAAGGGATACAGTAAACCTGGAGTGAAGCATCGGAATCTATAACTAGTGTCAATGGTATGGTTCAAAACATAGACAGTAAGAAGAGTCAGTCTTCTTGTACTTACGTCGGCATTGTGCCTTTTGTATTTAATTCCGATGCAATTTCTGTGTTTCATCGTCAATAAGAAGGTCAGAGGGATACAGTGAACCTGAAGTGAAGCATCGGAATCTATAGCTAGTGTCACAGGAATGGTTCAAAACATAGTCAGTAAGAAGAGTCAGTCTTCTTGTCCTTAAGACGGCATTGTGCCTTTTGTATTTAATTCCGATGCAATTTCTGTGTTTCATCGTCAATAAGATGGACCAAGGGATAAAGTAAACCTGGAGTGAAGCATCGGAATCTATAACTAGTGTCATAGGAATGGTTCAAAACATAGACTGTTAGAAGAGTCAGTCTTCTTGTACTTACGTCGACATTGTGCCTTATCTATTTAATTCCGATGCAATTTCTGTGTTTCATCGTCAATAAGAAGGTCAGAGGGATACAATAAACCTGAAGTGAACCATCGGAATATATAGCTAGTGTCACAGGAATGGTTCAAAACATAGTCAGTGAGAAGAGTCAGTCTTCTTGTCCTTAAGTCGGCATTGTGCCTTTTGTAATTAATTCCGAAGCAATTTCTGTGTTTCATCGTCATTAAGAATGTCCAAGGGATACAGTAAACCTGGTGTGAAGCATCGGAATCTATAAATAGTGTCACAGCAATAATTTAAAACATAGTCAGTAAGAATAGTCAGTCTTATTGTACTTAAGTCATCATTGTGCATTTTCTATTTAATTCTGATGCAATTTCTGTGTTTCATCGTCAATATGAAGGTCCAACCTATAGAGTAAACCTAGAGTGAAGCATCGGAATCTACAACTAGTGTCACAGGAATGGTTCAAATCACAGACAGTAAGAAGAGTCAGACTTCTTTTACTTAAGTCGGCTTTGTGCCTTTTGTATTTTATTCCGATGCAATTTTTGTGTTTCATCGTCAATAAGAAGGTCAGAGGGATACAGTAAACCTGAAATAAAGCATCGGAATCTATAGCTAGTGTCACAGGAATGGTTCAAAACATAGTCAGTAAGAAGAGTCAGTCTTCTTGTCCTTAAGTCGGCATTGTGCGTTTTTTATTTAATTCCAATGCAATTTCTGTGTTTCTTCGTCAATAAGAAGGTCCAAGGGATACAGTAATCCTGGAGAGCAGTATCGGAATCTATAACTAGTGTCACAGGAATGGTTCAGAACATAGAGAGTAAGAAGAGTCAGTCTTCTTGTACTTAAGTCGGCATTGTGCCTTTTGTATTTAATTCCGATGCAATTTCTGTGTTTCATCGTCAATACGAAGGTCCAAGGGATACAGTAAACCTCAAGTGAAGCATCGGAATGTATATTGGGTGTCACAGGAATGGTTCAAAACATAGTCAGTAGGAAGAGTCGGTCTTCATGTACTTAAGTCGGCATTGTGCCTTTTGTATTAATTTCCGATGCATTTTCTGTGTTTCATCGTCAATAAGAAGGTCAGCGGGATACAGTAAACCAGAATTGAAGCATCAGAATCTATAGCTAGTGTCACAGGAATGGTTCAAACATAGTCAGTAAGAAGGGTCAGTCTTCTTGTACTTAAGTCAGCATTGTGCTTTTTGTATTTATTTCCGATGCAATTTCTGTGTTTCATCGTCAATAAGAAGGACCAAGGGATACAGTAAATCTGGAGTGATGCATCGGAATCTATAACTAGTGTCACAGGAATGGTTCAATCATAGACAGTAAGAAGAGTCAGTCTTCTTGTACTTAAGTCGGCGTTGTGCGTTTTGTATTTAATTCCGATGCATTTCTGTGTATCATCGTCAATAAGTAGGTCCAAGGGATACAGTAAACCTCAAGTGAAGCATCGGAATCTATAACGGGTGTCACAGGAATGGTTCAAAACATAGTCAGTAGGGAGAGTCGGTCTTCTTGTACTTAAGTCGGCATTGTGCCTTTTTTATTTAATTCCGATGCAATTTCTGTGTTTCATCGTCAATAAGAAAGTCAGAGGGATACAATAAACCTGAAGTGAAGCATCGGAATCTATAACTAGTGTCACAGGAATGGTTCAAAACAAAGTCAGTAAGAAGTGTCAGTCTTCTTGTCCTTAAGTGGCCATTGTGCCTTTTGTATTTAATTCCGGTGCAATTTCTGTGTTTCATCATCAATAAGACGGTCCAAGGGATACAGTAAACCTGGAGTGAAGCATCGGAATCTATAACTAGTGTCACAGGAATGGTTCAAAGCATAGACAGTAAGAGGAGTAAGTCTTCTAGTACTTAATTCTGCTTTGTGCATTTTGTATTTAATCCTGATGCAATTTCTGTCTTTCATCGTCAATAAGAAGGTCTAAGCGATACAGTAAACCCGAAGTGAAGCATCGGAGTTTATAACTAGTGTCACAGGAATGGTTCAAAACATAGTCAGTAAGGAGTGTCAGTCTTCTTGTACTTAAGTCAGCATTGTGCTTTTTGTATTTATTTCCGATGCAATTTCTGTGTTTCATAGTCAATAAGAAGGGCCAAGGGATACAGTAAATCTGGAGTGATGCATCGGAATCTATAACTAGTGTCACAGGAATGGTTCAAATCATAGACAGTAAGAAGAGTCAGACTTCTTTTGCTTATGTCGGCTTTGTGCCTTTTGTATTTAATTCCGATGCAATTTCTGTGTTTCATAGTCAATAAGAAGGTCAGAGGGATACAGTAAACCAGAAGTGAAGCATCAGAATCTATAGCTAGTGTCACAGGAATGGTTCAAACATAGTCAGTAAGAAGAGTCAGTCTTCTTGTCCTTAAGTCGGCATTGTGCCTATTGTATTTAATTCCGATGCTATTTCTGTGCTTCATCGTCAATAAGAAGGTCCAAGGGATACAGTAAACCTGGAGTGAAGCATCGTAATCATTAACTAGTGTCACAGGGATGGTTCAAAACATAGACAGTAAGAAGAGTCAGTCTTCTTGTACTTAAGTCGGCATTGTGCGGTTTGTATTTAATTCCGATGCAATTTCTGTGTATCATCGTCAATAAGTAGGTCCAAGGGATACAGTAAACCTCAAGTGAAGCATCGGAATCTATAACGGGTGTCACAGGAATGGTTCAAAACATAGTCGGTAGGAAGAGTCGGTCTTCATGTACTTAAGTCGGCATTGTGCCTTTTGTATTTAATTCCGATGCATTTTCTGTGTTTCATCGTCAATAAGATGGTCCAAGGGATACTGTAAACCTGAAGTGAAGAATCGGAATTTATAACTAGTGTCACAGGAATGGTTCAAAACATAGTCAGTAAGGAGAGTCAGTCTTCTTGTACTTAAGTCGGCATTGTGCCTTTTGTATTTAATTCCGATGCAATTTCTGTGTTTCATCGCAATAAGAAGGACCAAGGGATGCAGTAAACCTGGAGTGAAGCATCGGAATCATTAACTAGTGTCACAGGGATGGTTCAAAACATAGACAGTAAGAAGAGTCAGTCTTCTTGTACTTATGTCGGCATTGTGCCTTTTCTATTTAACTCCGATGCAGTGTCTGTGTTTTATCGTCAATAAGAAGGTCAGAGGGATACATTAAACCTGGAGTGAAGCATCGGAATCTATAACTTGTGTCAAAGGAATGGTTCAAAACATAGACAGTAAGAAGAGTCAGTCTTCTTGTACTTAATTCTGTTTTGTGCATTTAGTATTTAATACCGATGCAATTTCTGTGTTTCATCGTCAATAAGAAGGTCCAAGCGATACAGTAAACCTGAAGTGAAGCGTCGGAGTTTATAACTAGTGTCACAGGAATTGTTCAAAACACAGTCAGTAAGGAGTGTCAGTCTTCTTGTACTTAAGTCTGCATTGTGCCTTTTGTATTTAATTAGGATGCAATTTCTGTGTTTCATCGTCAATAAGAAGGCCAGGGGGATACAATAAACCTGAAGTGAAGCATCGGAATCTATAACTAGTGTCACAGGAATGGTTCAAAACAAAGTCAGTAAGAAGAGTCAGACTTCTTGTCCTTAAGTCGGCATTGTGCCTTTCCGTATTTAATTCCGATGCAATTTCTGTGTTTCATCGTCAATAAGAAGGTCCAAGGGATACAGTAAACCTGAAGTGAAGCTTCGGAATCTATAGGTAGAGTCACAGGAATGCTTCAAAGCACAGTCAGTAAGAAGAGTCAGTCTTCTTGTACTTAAGTCGGCATTGTGCCTTTTGTAATTAATTCCGATGCAATTTCTGTGTTTCATCGTCAATAAGAAGGTCCAAGGGATACAGTTCACCTGGAGTGAAGCATCGGAATCTATAACTAGTGTCACAGGAATGGTTCAAATCATAGACGGTAAGAAGAGTCAGTATTCTTGAACTTAATTCGGCATTGTGCCTTTTGTATTTAATTCCGATGCAATATCTGTGTTTCATCGTCAATAAGAAGGTGAGAGGGATACAGTAAACCTGAAGTGAAGCATCGGAATCCAAACTAGTGTCACAGGAATGGTTCAAAACATAGTCAGTAAGAAGAGTTAGTCTTCTTGTACTTAGGTCGGCGTTGTGCCTTTTGTATTTAATTCCGATGCAATTTCTGTGTAGCATCGTCCATAAGAAGGTCCAAGGGATACAGTAAACCTGAAGTGAAGCATCGCGATCTATAACTAGTGTCACAGGAATCGTTCAAAACATAGTCAGTAAGAAGAGTCAGTCTTCTTGTACTTAAGTCGGCATAGTGCCATTTCTCTTTAATTCCGATGCAATTTCTGTGTTTCATCGTCAATAAGAAGGTCCAAGGGATACAGTAAACCTGGAGTGAAGCATCGGAATCTATAAATAGTGTCAATCGTATGGTTCAAAACATACACAGTAAGAAGTGTCAGTCTTCTTGTACTTAAGTCGGCATTGTGCCTTTTGTATTTAATTCCGATGCAATTTCTGTGTTTCATCGTCAATAAGGTCAGAGGGATACATTAAACCTGAAGTGAAGCATCGGAATTTATAGCTAGTGTCACAGAAATGGTTCAAAACATAGTCAGTAAGGAGAGTCAGTCTTCTTGTACTTAAGTCGGCATTGTGCCTTTTGTATTTAATTTCGATGCAATATCTGTGTTTCATCGTCAATAAGAAGGACCAAGGGATACAGTAGACCTGGAGTGAAGCATCGGAAACTATAACTAGTGTCACAGGAATGGTTCAAAACATAGTCAGTAAGAAGAGTCAGTCTTCTTGTCCTTACGTCGGCAATGTGGCTTTTGTAATTAAGTCCGATGCAATTTCTGTAATTCGTCGTCAATAAGAAGGTCCAAGCGATACAGTAAACCTGGAGTGAAGCATCGGAATCTGTAACTAGTGTCACAGGAATGGTTCAAATCATAGACAGTAAGAAGAGTCGGTCTTCGTGTACTTCAGTCGGCATTTTGCCTTTTGTATTTAATTGCGATGCAATTTTTGTGTTTCATCGTCAATGAGAAGGTCCGAGGGATACAGTAAACCTGGAGTGAAGCATCGGAATCTATAAATAGTGTCAATGGTATGGTTCAAAACATAGACAGTAAGAAGAGTGAGTCTTCTTGTACTTAAGTCGGCATTGTGCATTTTGTATTTAATTCCGATGCAATTTCTGTGTTTCATCGTCAATAAGAAGGTCAGAGGGATACAGTAAACCTGAAGTGAAGCATCGGAATCTATAGCTAGTGTCACAGGAATGGTTTAAAACATAGTCAGTAAGAAGAGTCAGTCTTCTTGTCCATAAGTCCGCGATGTGCCTTTTGTATATATTTCCGATGCAATTTCTGTGTTTCATCGTCAATAAGAAGGTCCAAGGGATACGGTAAACCTGGAGTGAAGCATCGGAATCTGTAACTAGTGTCACAGTAATGGTTCAAAACATATACAGTAAGAAGAGTCAGTCTTCTTGTACTTAATTCGGCTTTGTGCCTTTAGTATTTAACTCCGATGCAATTTCTGTGTTTCATCGTCAATAAGAAGTTCCAAGGGATACAGTAAACATCAAGTGAAGCGTCGGAATCTATAACGGGTGTCACAGGAATGGTTCAAAACATAGTCAGTAGGAAGAGTCGGTCTTCTTGAACTTAAGTCGGCATTGTGCCTTTTGTATTTAATTCCGATCCATTTTCTGTGTTTCATCGTCAATAAGAAGGTCCAAGGGATACAGTAAACCTGAAGTGAAGCATCGGAATTTATAGCTAGTGTCACAGGAATGGTCCAAAACATAGTCAGTAAGGAGAGTCAGTCTTCTTGTACTTAAGTCGGCATTGTGCCTTTTGTATTTAATTCCGATGCAATTTCTGTGTTTCATCGTCAATAAGAAGGACCAAGGGATACAGTAGACCTGGAGTGAAGCATCGGAATCTATAGCTAGTGTCACAGGAATGGTCCAAAACATAGTCAGTAAGAATAGTCAGTCTTAATGTACTTAAGTCATCATTGTGCATTTTCTATCTAATTCTGATGCAATTTCTGTGCTTCATCGTCAATATGAAGGTCCAACCGATACAGTAAACATGGAGTGAATCATCGGAATCTATAACTAGTGTCACAGGAATGGTTCAAATCACAGACAGTAAGAAGAGTCAGACTTCTTTTACTTAAGATGGCATTGTGCCTTTTGCATTTAATTCCGATGTAATTTCTGTGTTTCATCGTCAATAAGAAGGTCCAAGGGATACAGTAAACCTGTAGTGAAGCATCGGAGTCTACCACTAGTGTCACAGGACTGATTCAATAATAGACAGTAAGAAGAGTCGGTCTTCTTGAACTTTATTCGGCATTGTGCCTTTTGTATTTAATTCCGATGCAATTTCTGTATTTCACCATCAATAAGAAGGTCAGAGGGATACAGTAAACCTGAAGTGAAGCATCGGAATCTATAACTAGTGTCACAGGAATGGTTCAAAGCATAGTCAGTAAGAAGAGTTGGTCTTCTTGTACTTAAGTCGGCGTTGTGCTTTTTGTATTTAATTCCGATGCAATTTCTGTGTATCATCGTCAATAAGGAGGTCCAAGGGATACAGTAAACCAGGAGTGAAGCATCGGAATCTGTAACTAGTGTCACAGGAATGGTTCAAATCATAGACAGTAAGAAGAGTCGGTCTTCGTGTACTTCAGTCGGCATTTTGCGTTTGTATTTAATTCCGATGCAATTTTTGTGTTTCATCGTCAATGAGAAGGTCCAAGGGATACAGTAAACCTGAAGTGAAGCATCGGGATCTATAACTAGTGTCACAGGAATCGTTCAAAACATAGTCAGTAAGAAGAGTCAGTCTTCTTGTACTTAAGTCGGCATAGTGCCTATACTATTCTATTCCGATGCAATTTCTGTGTTTCATCGTCAATAAGACGTTCAGAGGGATACAATAAACCTGAAGTGAAGCATCGGAATCTATAGCTAGTGTCACAGGAATGGTTCAAAACATAGCCAGTAAGAAGAGTCAGTCTTCTTGTCCGTAAGTCGGCATTGTGCCTTTTGTAATTAATTCCGATTCAATTTCTGTGTTTCATCGTCAATAAGAAGGTCCAAGGGATACAGTAAACCTGGAGTGAAGCATCGGAATCTATAACTAGTGTCACAGGGATGGTTCAAAACATAGTCAGTAAGAATAGTCAGTCTTATTGTACTTAAGTCATCATTGTGCATTTTCTATCTAATTCTGATGCAATTTCTGTGTTTCATCGTCAATATAAAGGTCCAACCGATACAGTAAACCTGGAGTGAAGCATCGGAATCTATAACTAGTGTCACAGGAATGGTTCAAATCATAGACAGTAAGAAGAGTGAGACTTCCTTTACTTAAGTCGGCATTGTGCCTTTTGTATTTAATTCCGATGCAATTTCTGTGTTTCATCGTCAATGAGAAGGTCCAAGGGATACAGTAAACCTGAAGTGAAGCATCGGGATCTGTAACTAGTGTCACAGGAATCGTTCAAAACATAGTCAGTAAGA
Organism: Schistocerca piceifrons; assembly: GCF_021461385.2. Classification (NCBI taxonomy): domain Eukaryota; kingdom Metazoa; phylum Arthropoda; class Insecta; order Orthoptera; family Acrididae; genus Schistocerca; species Schistocerca piceifrons. The sequence goes on along the minus strand of NW_025727989.1, from coordinate 192,886 downwards.
AGAGTCAGTCTTCTTGTACTTAAGTCGGCATAGTGCCTTTTCTATTTAATTCCGATGCAATTTCTGTGTTTCATCGTCAATAAGAAGGTCCAAGGGATACAGTAAACCTGGAGTGAAGCATCGGAATCTATAAGTAGTGTCATTGGTATGGTTCAAAACATTGACAGTAAGAAGAGTCAGTCTTCTTGTACTTAAGTCGGCATTGCGCCTTTTGTATTTAATTCTGATGCAATTTCTGTGTTTCATCGTAAATTAGAGCGTCAGAGGGATTCAGTAAACCGGAAGTGAAGCATCGGAATCTATAGCTAGTGTCACAGTAATGGTTCAAAACATAGTCAGTAAGAAGAGTCAGTCTTCTTGTCCTTAAGTCGGCATTGTGCCTTTTGTATATAATTCCGATGCAATTTCTGTGTTTCATCGTCAATAAGAAGGTCCAAGGGATACACTAAACCTGGAGTGAAGCATCGGAATCTGTAACTAGTGTCACAGTAATGGTTCAAAACATATACAGTAAGAAGAGTCAGTCTTCTTGTACTTAATTCGGCTTTGTGCCTTTAGTATTTAATTCCGATGCAATTCCTGTGTTTCATCGTCAATAAGAAGTTCCAAGGGATACAGTAAACATAAAGTGAAGCGTCGGAATATATAACGGGTGTCACAGGAATGGTTCAAAACATAGTCAGTAGGAAGAGTCGGTCTTCTTGTACTTAAGTCGGCATTGTGCCTTTTGTATTTAATTCCGATGCATTTTCTGTGTTTCATCGTCAATAAGAAGGTCCAAGGGATACAGTAAACCTGAAGTGAAGCATCGTAATTTATAACTAGTGTCACAGGAATGGTTCAAAACATAGTCAGTAAGGAGAGTCAGTCTTCTTGTACTTAAGTCGGCATTGTGCCTTTTGTATTTAATTCCGATGCAATTTCTGTGTTTCATCGTCAATAAGAAAGACCAAGGGATACAGTAGACCTGGAGTGAAGCATCGGAATCTATAACTAGTGTCACAGGAATGGTTCAAAACATAGACAGTCAGAAGAGTCAGTCTTCTTGTACTTAAGTCGGAATTGTGCCTTTTGTATTTAATTCCGATGCAATTTCTGTGTTTCATCGTCAATAAGAATGTCCAAGGGATATAGTAAACCTGGAGTGAAGCATCGGAAACTATAACTAGTGTCACAGGAATGGTTCAAAACATAGTCAGTAAGAAGAGTCAGTCTTCTTGTCCTTAAGTCGGCAATGTGCCTTTTGTAATTAAGTCCGATGCAATTTCTGTAATTCATCGTCAATAAGAAGGTCCAAGCGATACAGTAAACCTGGAGTGAATCATCGGAATCTATAAGTAGTGTCACAGGAATGGTTCAAATCATTGACAGTAAGAAGAGACAGGCTTCTTTTACTTAAGTCGGCATTGTGCCTTTTGTAATTAATTCCGATGCAATTTCTGTGTTTCATCGTCAATAAGAAGGTCCAAGGGATACAGTAAACCTGGAGTGAAGCCTCGGAGTCTATCACTAGTGTCACAGGACTGGTTCAAAAATAGACAGTAAGAAGAGTCAGTCTTCTTGAACTTAATCCGGCATTGTGCCATTTGTATTTAATTCCGATGCAATTTCAGTGTTTCATCATCAATAAGAAGGTCAGAGGGATACAGTAAACCTGAAGTGAAGCATCGGAATCCATAACTAGTGTCACAGGAATGGTTCAAATCATAGTCAGTAAGAAGAGTTAGTCTTCTTGTACTTATGTCGGCGTTGTGCCTTTTGTATTTAATTCCGATGCAATTTCTGTGTATCATCGCCAATAAGAAGGTCCAAAGGATACAGTAAACTGGAGTGAAGCATCGGAATCTGTAACTAGTGTCACAGGAATGGTTCAAATCATAGACAGTAAGAAGAGTCGGTCTTCGTGTACTTCAGTCGGCATTTTGCCTTTTGTATTTAATTGCGATGCAATTTTTGTGTTTCATCGTCAATGAGAAGGTCCGAGGGATACAGTAAACCTGGAGTGAAGCATCGGAATCTATAAATAGTGTCAATGGTATGGTTCAAAACATAGACAGTAAGAAGAGTCAGTCATCTTGTACTTAAGTCGGCATTGTGCATTTTGTATTTAATTCCGATGCAATTTCTGTGTTTCATCGTCAATAAGAAGGTCAGAGGGATACAGTAAACCTGAAGTGAAGCATCGGAATCTATAGCTAGTGTCACAGGAATGGTTTAAAACATAGTCAGTAAGAAGAGTCAGTCTTCTTGCCCTTAAGTCCGCAATGTGCCTTTTGTATATATTTCCGATGCAATTTCTGAGTTTCATCGTCAATAAGAAGGTCCAAGGGATACGGTAAACCTGGAGTGAAGCATCGGAATCTGTAACTAGTGTCACAGTAATGGTTCAAAACATATACAGTAAGAAGAGTCAGTCTTCTTGTACTTAATTCGGCATTGTGCCTTTAGTATTTAACTCCGATGCAATTACTGTGTTTCATCGTCAATAAGAAGTTCCAAGGGATACAGAAACATCAAGTGAAGCGTCGGAATCTATAACGGGTGTCACAGGAATGGTTCAAAACATAGTCAGTAGGAAGAGTCAGTCTTCTTGTACTTAAGTCGGCATTGTGCCTTTTGTATTTAATTCCGATGCAATTTCTGTGTTTCATCGTCAATAAGAAGGACCAAGGGATACAGTAGACCTGGAGTGAAGCATCGGAATCTATAACTAGTGTCACAGGAATGGTTCAGAACATAGTCAGTAAGAATAGTCAGTCTTAATGTACTTAAGTCATCATTGTGCATTTTCTATCTAATTCTGATGCAATTTCTGTGCTTCATCGTCAATATGAAGGTCCAACCGATACAGTAAACCTGGAGTGAATCATCGGAATCTATAACTAGTGTCACAGGAATGGTTCAAATCACAGACAGTAAGAAGAGTCAGACTTCTTTTACTTAAGTTGGCATTGTGCCTTTTGCATTTAATTCCGATGCAATTTCTGTGTTTCATCGTCAATAAGAAGGTCCAAGGGATACAGTAAACCTGTAGTGAAGCATTGGAGTCTACCACTAGTGTCACAGGACTGATTCAATAATAGACAGTAAGAAGAGTCAGTCTTCTTGAACTTTATTCGGCATTGTGCCTTTTGTATTTAATTCCGATGCAATTTCTGTATTTCACCATCAATAAGAAGGTCAGAGGGATACAGTAAACCTGAAGTGAAGCATCGGAATCTATAACTAGTGTCACAGGAATGGTTCAAAGCATAGTCAGTAAGAAGAGTTGGTCTTCTTGTACTTAAGTCGGCGTTGTGCTTTTTGTATTTAATTCCGATGCAATTTCTGTGTATCATCGTCAATAAGGAGGTCCAAGGGATACAGTAAACCAGGAGTGAAGCATCGGAATCTGTAACTAGTGTCACAGGAATGGTTCAAATCATAGACAGTAAGAAGAGTCGGTCTTCGTGTACTTCAGTCGGCATTTTGCGTTTGTATTTAATTCCGATGCAATTTTTGTGTCTCATCGTCAATGAGAAGGTCCAAGGGATACAGTAAACCTGAAGTGAAGCATCGGGATCTATAACTAGTGTCACAGGAATCGTTCAAAACATAGTCAGTAAGAAGAGTCAGTCTTCTTGTACTTAAGTCGGCATAGTGCCTATACTATTCTATTCCGATGCAATTTCTGTGTTTCATCGTCAATAAGAAGTTCAGAGGGATACAATAAACCTGAAGTGAAGCATCGGAATCTATAGCTAGTGTCACAGGAATGGTTCAAAACATAGCCAGTAAGAAGAGTCAGTCTTCTTGTCCGTAAGTCGGCATTGTGCCTTTTGTAATTAATTCCGATGCAATTTCTGTGTTTCATCGTCAATAAGAAGGTCCAAGGGATACAGTAAACCTGGAGTGAAGCATCGGAATCTATAACTAGTGTCACAGGGATGGTTCAAAACATAGTCAGTAAGAATAGTCAGTCTTATTGTACTCAAGTCATCATTGTGCATTTTCTATCTAATTCTGATGCAATTTCTGTGTTTCATCGTCAATATAAAGGTCCAACCGATACAGTAAACCTGGAGTGAAGCATCGGAATCTATAACTAGTGTCACAGGAATGGTTCAAATCATAGACAGTAAGAAGAGTGAGACTTCCTTTACTTAAGTCGGCATTGTGCCTTTTGTATTTAATTCCGATGCAATTTCTGTGTTTCATCGTCAATAAGAAGGTCCAAGGGATACAGTAAACCTGAAGTGAAGCATCGGGATCTATAACTAGTGTCACAGGAATCGTTCAAAGCATAGTCAGTAAGAAGAGTCAGTCTTCTTGTACTTAAGTCGGCATAGTGCCTTTTCTATTTAATTCCGATGCAATTTCTGTGTTTCATCGTCAATAAGAAGGTCCAAGGGATACAGTAAACCTGGAGTGAAGCATCGGAATCTATAAGTAGTGTCATTGGTATGGTTCAAAAACATTGACATTAAGAAGAGTCAGTCTTCTTGTACTTAAGTCGGCATTGCGCCTTTTGTATTTAATTCCGATGCAATTTGTGTGTCTCATCGTCAATTAGAGCGTCAGAGGGATTCAGTAATTCGGAAGTGAAGCATCGGAATCTATAGCTAGTGTCACAGTAATGGTTCAAAACATAGTCAGTAAGAAGAGTCAGTCTTCTTGTCCTTAAGTCGGCATTGTGCCTTTTGTATATAATTCCGATGCAATTTCTGTGTTTCATCGTCAATAAGAAGGTCCAAGGGATACACTAAACCTGGAGTGAAGCATCGGAATCTGTAACTAGTGTCACAGTAATGGTTCAAAACATATACAGTAAGAAGAGTCAGTCTTCTTGTACTTAATTCGGCTTTGTGCCTTTAGTATTTAATTCCGATGCAATTTCTGTTTTTCATCGTCAATAAGAAGTTCCAAGGGATACAGTAAACATAAAGTGAAGCGTCGGAATATATAATGGGTGTCACAGGAATGGTTCAAAACATAGTCAGTAGGAAGAGTCGGTCTTCATGTAGTTAAGTCGGCATTGTGCCTTTTGTATTTAATTCCGATGCATTTTCTGTGTTTCATCGTCAATAAGAAGGTCCAAGGGATAGAGTAAACCTGAAGTGAAGCATCGTAATTTATAACTAGTGTCACAGGAATGGTTCAAAACATAGTCAGTAAGGAGAGTCAGTCTTCTTGTACTTAAGTCGGCATTGTGCCTTTTGTATTTAATTCCGATGCAATTTCTGTGTTTCATCGTCAATAAGAAGGACCAAGGGATACAGTAGACCTGGAGTGAAGCATCGGAATCTATAACTAGTGTCACAGGAATGGTTCAAAACATAGACAGTCAGAAGAGTCAGTCTTCTTGTACTTAAGTCGGAATTGTGCCTTTTGTATTTAATTCCGATGCAATTTCTGTGTTTCATCGTCAATAACAATGTCCAAGGGATATAGTAAACCTGGAGTGAAGCATCGGAATCTATAACTAGTGTCACAGGAATGGTTCAAAACATAGACGGTAAGAAGCGTCAGTCTTCTTGTGCTTACGTCGACATTGTGCCTTTTCAATTTAATTCCGATGCAATTTCTGTGTTTCATCGTCAACAAGAAGGTCAGAGGGATACAATAAACCTGAAGTGAAGCATCGGAATCTATAGCTAGTGTCACATGAATGGTTCAAAACATAGCCAGTAAGAAGAGTCAGTCTTCTTGTCCCTAAGTCGGCATTGTGCTTTTTGTAATTAATTCCGATGCAATTTCTGTGTTTCATCGTCAATAAGAATGTCCGAAGGAAACAGTAAACCTCGAGTGAAGCATCGGAATCAATAACTAGTGTCACAGGAATGGTTCAAATCATAGACAGTAAGAAGAGTCAGACTTCTTTTACTTATGTCGGTCGGTATTGTGCCTTTTGTATTTAATTCCGATGCAATTTCTGTGTTTCATCGTCATTAAGAAAGTCCGAGGGATACAGTAAACCTGGAGTGAAGCATCGGAATCTATAACTAGTGTCACAGGAATGGTTCAAAACATAGTCAGTAAGAATAGTCAGTCTAATTGTACTTAAGTCATCATTGTGCATTTTCTATCTAATTCTGATGCAATTTCTGTGTTTCATCGTCAATATGAAGGTCCAACCGATACAGTAAACCTGGAGTGAAGCATCGGAATTAATAACTAGAGTCACAGGAATTGTTCAAATCATAGTCGGTAAGGAGAGTCAGTCTTCTTGTACTTAAGTCGGCATTGTGCTTTTTGTATTTAATTCCGATGCAATTTCTGTGTTTCATCGTGAATAAGAAGGACCAAGGGATGCAGTCGACCTGGAGTGAAGCATCGGAATCTATAACTAGTGTCACAGGGATGGTTCAAAGCACAGACAGTCAGAAGAGTCAGTCTTCTTGTACTTAAGTCAGCATTGTGCCTTTTGTATTTAATTCCGATGCATTTTCTGTGTTTCATCGTCAACAAGAAGGTCCAAGGGATACAGTAAACCTGAAGTGAAGCATCGGAATTTATAACTAGTGTCACAGGAATGGTTCAAAACATAGTCAGTAAGGAGAGTCAGTCTTCTTGTACTTAAGTCGGCATTGTGCCTTTTGTATTTAATTCCGATGCAATTTCTGTGTTTCATCGTCAATAAGAAGGTCCACGGGATACAGTAAACCTGGAGAGTAGTATTGGAGTGTATCACTAGTGTCACAGGACTGGTTCAAAAATAGAAAGTAAGAAGTGTCAGTCTTCTTGAACTTAATTCGGCATTGTGCCGTTTGTATTTAATTCCGATGCAATTTCTGTGTTTCATCGTCATTAAGAAAGTCCGAGGGATACAGTAAACCTGGAGTGAAGCATCGGAATCTATAACTAGTGTCACAGGAATGGTTCAAAACATAGTCAGTAAGAATAGTCAGTCTAATTGTACTTAAGTCATCATTGTGCATTTTCTATCTAATTCTGATGCAATTTCTGTGTTTCATCGTCAATATGAAGGTCCAACCGATACAGTAAACCTGAAGTGAAGCATCGGAATCTATAACTAGTGTCACAGGAATGGTTCAAATCATAGTCAGTAAGAAGAGTTAGTCTTCTTGTACTTAAGTCGGCGTTGTGCCTTTTGTATTTAATTCCGATGCAATTTCTGTGTATCATCGTCAATAAGAAGGTCCAAGGGATACAGTAAATCTGGAGTGAAGCATCGGAATCTGTAACTAGTGTCACAGGAATGGTTCAAACCATAGACAGTAAGAAGAGTCGGTCTTCGTGTACTTCAGTCGGCATTTTGCCTTTTGTATTTAATTCCGATGCAATTTTTGTGTTTCATCGTCAATGAGAAGGTCCAAGGGATACAGTAAACCTGAAGTGAAGCATCGGGATCTATAACTAGTGTCACAGGGATCGTTCAAAACATAGTCAGTAAGAAGAGTCAGTCTTCTTGTACTTAAGTCGGCATAGTGCCTTTTCTATTTAATTCCGATGCAATTTTTGTGTTTCATCGTCAATAAGAACGTCCAAGGGATACAGTAAACCTGGAGTGAAGCATAGGAATCTATAAATAGTGTCAATGGTATGGTTCAAAACATAGACAGTAAGAAGAGTCAGTCTTCTTGTACTTAAGTCGGCATTGTGCCTTTTGTATTTAATTCCGATGCAATTATTGTGTTTCATCGTCAAAAAGAAGGTCAGAGGTATACAGTAAACCTGAAGCGAAGCATCGGAATCTATAGCTAGTGTCACAGGAATGGTTCAAAACATAGTCAGTAAGAAGAGTCAGTCTTCTTGTCCTTAAGTCGGCATTGTGCCTTTTGTAATTAATTCCGATGCAATTTCTGTGTTTCATCGTCATTAAGAAGATCCGAGGGATACAGTAAACCTGGAGTGAAGCATCGGAATCTATAACTAGTGTCACAGGAATGGTTCATTACATAGTCAGTAAGAATAGTCAGTCTAATTGTACTTAAGTCATCATTGTGCATTTTCTATCTAATTCTGATGCAATTTCTGTGTTTCATCGTCAATATGAAGGTCCAACCGATACAGTAAACCTGGAGTGAAGCATCGGAATTAATAACTAGAGTCACAGGAATTGTTCAAATCATAGTCGGTAAGGAGAGTCAGTCTTCTTTTACTTAAGTCGGCATTGTGCTTTTTGTATTTAATTCCGATGCAATTTCTGTGTTTCATCGTGAATAAGAAGGACCAAGGGATGCAGTCGACCTGGAGTGAAGCATCGGAATCTATAACTAGTGTCACAGGGATGGTTCAAAGCACAGACAGTCAGAAGAGTCAGTCTTCTTGTACTTAAGTCAGCATTGTGCCTTTTGTATTTAATTCCGATGCATTTTCTGTGTTTCATCGTCAACAAGAAGGTCCAAGGGATACAGTAAACCTGAAGTGAAGCATCGGAATTTATAACTAGTGTCACAGGAATGGTTCAAAACATAGTCAGTAAGGAGAGTCAGACTTCTTGTCCTTAAGTCGGCATTGTGCCTTTTGTATATAATTCCGATGCAATTTCTGTGTTTCATCGTCAATAAGAAGGTCCAAGGGATACAGTAAACCTGGAGTGAAGCATCGGTATCTGTAACTAGTGTCACAGTAATGGTTCAAAACATTGACAGTAAGAAGAGTCAGTCTTCTTGTCCTTAATTCGGCATTGTGCCTTTAGTATATAATTCCGATGCAATGTCTGTGTTTCATCGTCAATAAGAAGTTCCAAGGGATACAGTAAACATCAAGTGAAGCGTCGGAATATATAACGGGTGTCACAGGAATGGTTTTAAACATAGTCAGTAGGAAGAGTCGCTCTTCTTGTACTTAAGTCGGCATTGTGTCTTTTGTATTTAATTCCGATGCATTTTCTGTGTTTCATCGTCAATAAGAAGGTACAAGGGATACAGTAAACCTGAAGTGAAGCATCGGAATTAATAACTAGAGTCACAGGAATTGTTCAAATCATAGTCGGTAAGGAGAGTCAGTCTTCTTGTACTTAAGTCGGCATTGTGCTTTTTGTATTTAATTCCGATGCAATTTCTGTGTTTCATCGTCAATAAGAAGGACCAAGGGATACAGTCGACCTGGAGTGAAGCATCGGAATCTATAACTAGTGTCACAGGGATGGTTCAAAGCACAGACAGTCAGAAGAGTCAGTCTTCTTGTACTTAAGTCGGCATTGTGCCTTTTCTATTTAATTCCGATGCAATTTCTGTGTTTCATCGTCAATAAGAATGTCAGCGGGATACAGTAATCCTGAAGTGAAGCATCGGAATCGATAACTAGTGTCACAGGAATGGTTCAAAGCATAGTCAGTATGAAGAGTCAGTCTTGTTGTTTATTCGGCATTGTGCCTTTTCTATTTAATTCCGATGCAATTTCTGTGTTTCATCGTCAATAAGAAGGTCCAAGGGATACACTAAACCTGGAGTGAAGCATCGGAATCTGTAACTAGTGTCACAGTAATGGTTCAAAACATATACAGTAAGAAGATTCAGTCTTCTTGTACTTAATTCGGCTTTGTGCCTTTAGTATTTAATTCCGATGCATTTTCTGTGTTTCATCGTCAATAAGAAGTTTCAAGGGATACAGTAAACATAAAGTGAAGCGTCGGAATATATAACGGGTGTCACAGGAATGGTTCAAAACATAGTCAGTAGGAAGAGTCGGTCTTCTTGTACTTAAGTCGGCATTGTGCCTTTTGTATTTAATTCCGATGCATTTTCTGTGTTTCATCGTCAATAAGAAGGTCCAAGGGATACAGTAAACCTGAAGTGAAGCATCGTAATTTATAACTAGTGTCACAGGAATGGTTCAAAACATAGTCAGTAAGGAGAGTCAGTCTTCTTGTACTTAAGTCGGCATTGTGCCTTTTGTATTTAATTCCGATGCAATTTCTTTGTTTCATCGTCAATAAGAAGGACCAAGGGATACAGTAGACCTGGAGTGAAGCATCGGAATCTATAACTAGTGTCACAGGAATGGTTCAAAACATAGACAGTCAGAAGAGTCAGTCTTCTTGTACTTAAGTCGGAATTGTGCCTTTTGTATTTAATTCCGATGCATTTTCTGTGTTTCATCGTCAATAAGAATGTCCAAGGGATACAGTAAACCTGGAGTGAAGCATCGGAATCTATAGCTAGTGTCACATGAATGGTTCAAAACATAGCCAGTAAGAAGAGTCAGTCTTCTTGTCCCTAAGTCGGCATTGTGCCTTTTTAATTAATTCCGATGCAATTTCTGTGTTTCATCGTCAATAAGAAGGTCCGAAGGAAACAGTAAACCTCGAGTGAAGCATCGGAGTCAATAACTAGTGTCACAGGAATGGTTCAAATCATAGACAGTAAGAAGAGTCAGTCTTCTTGTACTTAAGTCGGCATTGTGCCTTATGTATTCAATTCCAATGAAATTTCTGTGTTTCATCGTCAATAAGAATGTCAGAGGGATACAGTAATCGTGAAGTGAAGCATCGGAATCGATAACTAGTGTCACAGAAATGGTTCAAAACAAAGTCAGTAAGAAAAGTCAGTCTTCTTGTCCTTCAGCCGGCATTGTGCCTTTTGTATTTAATTCCGATGCAATTTCTGTGTTTCATCGTCAATAAGAAGGTCCAAGGGATACAGTAAACCTGGAGTGAAGCATCGGAGTCTATCACTAGTGTCACAGGACTGGTTCAAAAATAGACAGTAAGAGGAGTCAGTCTTCTTGAACTTAGTTCGGCATTGTGCCTTTTGTATTTAATTCCGGTGCAATTTCTGTGTTTCATCATCAATAAGAAGGTCAGACGGATACAGTAAACCTGAAGTGAAGCATCGGAATCCATAACTAGTGTCACAGGAATGGTTCAAATCATAGTCAGTAAGAAGAGTTAGTCTTCTTTTACTTAAGTCGGCGTTGTGCCTTTTGTATTTAATTCCGATGCAATTTCTGTGTTTCATCGTCAATAAGAAGGTCCAAGGGATACAGTAAACCTGGAGTGAAGCATCGGAATCTGTAACTAGTGTCACAGGAATGGTTCAAATCATTGACAGTGAGAAGAGTCGGTCCTCGTGTACTTCAGTCGGCATTTTGCCTTTTGTATTTATTTCCGATGCAATTTTTGTTTGTCATCGTCAATGAGAAGGTCCAAGAGATACAGTAAACCTGAAGTGAAGCATCGGGATCTATAACTAGTGTCACAGGAATCGTTCAAAACATAGTCAGTAAGAAGAGTCAGTCTTCTTGTACTTAAATCGGCATAGTGCCTTTTCTATTTAATTCCGATGCAATTTCTGTGTTTCATCGTCAATAAGAAGGTCCAAGGGATACAGTAAACCTGGAGTGAAGCATCGCAATCTATAAATAGTGTCAATGGTATGGTTCAAAACATAGATAGTAAGAAGAGTCAGTCTTCTTGTACTTAAGTCGGCATTGTGCCTTTTGTATTTAATTCCGATGCAATTTCTATGTTTCATCGTCAATAAGAAGGTCAGAGGGATACAGTAAACCTGAAGTGAAGCATCGGAATCTATAGCTAGTGTCACAGAAATGGTTCAAAACGTAGTCTGTAAGAAGAGTCAGTCTTCTTGTACTTAATTCGGCATTGTGCCTTTAGTATTTAATTCCGATGCAATTTCTGTGTTTCATCGTCAATAAGAGGTTCCAAGGGATACAGTAAACATCAAGTGAAGCGTCGGAATCTATAATGGGTGTCACAGGAATGGTTCAAAACATAGTCAGTAGGAATAGTCGGTCTTCTTGTACTTAAGTCGGCATTGTGCCTTTTGTATTTAATTCCGATGGATTTTCTGTGTTTCATCGTCAATAAGAAGGTCCAAGGGATACAGTAAACCTGAAGTGAAGCATCGGAATTTATAACTAGTGTCACAGGAATGGTTCAAACATAGTCAGTAAGGAGAGCCAGTCTTCTTGTCCTTAAGTCGGCATTGTGCGTTTTGTATTTAATTCCGATGCAATTTCTGTGTTTCATCGTCAATAAGAAGGACCAAGGGATACAGTAGACCTGGTGTGAAGCATCGGAATCTATAACTAGTGTCACAGGAATGGTTCAAAACATAGACAGTAAGAAGAGTCAGTCTTCTTGTACTTACGTCGACATTGTGTCTATTCTATTTCATTCCGATGCAATTTCTGTGTTTCATCGTCAATAAGAAGGTCAGAGGGATACAATAAACCTGAAGTGAAGCATCGCAATGTATAACTAGTGTCACAGGAATGGTTCAAAACAAAGTCAGTAAGAAGAGTCAGTCTTCTTGTCCTTATGCCGGCATTGTGCCTTTTGTAATTAAGTCCGATGCAATTTCTGTGTTTCATCGTCATTAAGAAGGTCCGAGGGATACAGTAAACCTGGAGTGAAGCATCGGAATCTATAACTAGTGTCACAGGAATGGTTCAAACAACGTCAGTAAGAATAGTCAGTCTAATTGTACTTAAGTCATCATTGTGCATTTTCTATCTAATTCTGATGCAATTTCTGTGTTTCATCGTCAATATGAGGGTCCAACCGATACAGTAAACCTGGAGTGAAGCATCGGAATCAATAACTAGTGTCACAGGAATGGTTCAAATCATAGACAGTAAGAAGAGTCAGACTTCTTTTACTTAAGTCGGCATTGTGCGTTTTGTATTTAATTCCGATGCAATTTCTGTGTTTCATCGTCAATAAGAAGGTCCACGGGATACAGTAAACCTGGAGTGAAGTATCGGAGTGTATCACTAGTGTCACAGGACTGGTTCAAAAATAGACAGTAAGAAGTGTCAGTCTTCTTGAACTTAATTCGGCATTGTGCCGTTTGTATTTAATTCCGATGCAATTTCTGTGTTTCATTATCAATAAGAAGGTCAGAGGGATACAGTAAACCTGAAGTTAAGCATCGGAATCTATAACTAGTGTCACAGGAATGGTTCAAATCATAGTCAGTAAGAAGAGTTAGTCTTCTTGTACTTAAGTCGGCGTTGTGCCTTTTGTATTTAATTCCGATGCAATTTCTGTGTATCATCGTCAATAAGAAGGTCCAAGGGATACAGTAAATCTGGAGTGAAGCATCGGAATCTGTATCTAGTGTCACAGGAATGGTTCAAATCATAGACAGTAAGAAGAGTCGGTCTTCGTGTACTTCAGTCGGCATTTTGCCTTTTGTATTTAATTCCGATGCAATTTTTGTGTTTCATCATCAATGAGAAGGTCCAAGGGATACAGTAAACCTGAAGTGAAGCATCGGGATCTATAACTAGTGTCACAGGTATCGTTCAAAACATAGTCAGTAAGAAGAGTCAGTCTTCTTGTACTTAAGTCGGCATAGTGCCTTTTCTATTTAATTCCGATGCAATTTCTGTGTTTCATCGTCAATAAGAACGTCCAATGGATACAGTAAACCTGGAGTGAAGCATCGGAATCTATAAATAGTGTCAATGGTATGGTTCAAAACATAGACAGTAAGAAGAGTCAGTCTTCTTGTACTTAAGTCGGCATTGTGCCTTTTGTATTTAATTCCGATGCAATTATTGTGTTTCATCGTCAATAAGAAGGTCAGAGGGATACAGTAAACCTGAAGTGAAGCATCGGAGTTTATAACTAGTGTCACAGGAATGGTTCAAAACATAGTCAGTAAGGGGTGTCAGTCTTCTTGTACTTAAGTCAGCATTGTGCTTTTTGTATTTATTTCCGATGCAATTTCTGTGTTTCATCGTCAATAAGAAGGACCAAGGGATACAGTAAATCTGGAGTGATGCATCGGAAACTATAACTAGTGTCACAGGAATGGTTCAAATCATAGACAGTAAGAAGAGTCAGACTTCTTTTGCTTAAGTCGGCTTTGTGCCTTTTGTATTTAATTCCGATGAAATTTCTGTGTTTCATAGTCAATACAAAGGTCACAGGGATACAGTAAACCAGAAGTGAAGCATCAGAATCTATAGCTAGTGTCACAGGAATGGTTCAAACATAGTCAGTAAGAAGAGTCAGTCTTCTTGTCCTTAAGTCAGCATTGTGCCTATTGTATTTAATTCCGATGCAATTTCTGTGTTTCATCGTCAATAAGAAGGTCCAAGGGATACAGTAAACCTGGAGTGAAGCATCGTAATCATTAACTAGTGTCACAGGGATGGTTCAAAACATAGACAGTAAGAAGAGTCAGTCTTCTTGTACTTAAGTCGGCATCGTGCGTTTTGTATTTAATTCCGATGCAATTTCTGTGTATCAACGTCAATAAGTAGGTCCAAGGGATACAGTAAACCTCAAGTGAAGCATCGGAATCTATAACGGGTGTCACAGGAATGGTTCAAAACATAGTCAGTAGGAAGAGTCGGTCTTCATGTACTTAAGTCGGCATTGTGCCTTTTGTATTTAATTCCGATGCATTTTCTGTGTTTCATCGTCAATACGATGGTCCAAGGGATACTGTAAACCTGAAGTGAAGAATCGGAATTTATAACTAGTGTCACAGGAATGGTTCAAATCATAGACGGTAAGAAGAGTCAGTCTTCTTGTACTTAAGTCTGCATTGTGCCTTTTGTATTTAATTCCGAAGCAATTTCTGTGTTTCATCGTCAATAAGAAGGCCAGAGGGATACACTAAACCTGAAGTGAAGCATCGGAATCTATAACTAGTGTCACAGGAATGGTTCAAATCATAGACGGTAAGAAGAGTCAGTCTTCTTGAACTTAATTCGGCATTGTGCCTTTTGTATTTAATTCCGATGCAATTTCTGTGTTTCATCGTCAATAAGATGGTCCAAGGGATACTGTAAACCTGAAGTGAAGAATCGGAATTTATAACTAGTGTCACAGGAATGGTTCAAAACATAGTCAGTAAGGAGAGTCAGTCTTCTTGTACTTAAGTCGGCATTGTGCCTTTTGTATTTAATTCCGATGCAATTTCTGTGTTTCATCGCAATAAGAAGGACCAAGGGATGCAGTAAACCTGGAGTGAAGCATCGGAATCATTAACTAGTGTCACAGGGATGGTTCAAAACATAGACAGTAAGAAGAGTCAGTCTTCTTGTACTTAAGTCGGCATTGTGCCTTTTCTATTTAACTCCGATGCAGTGTCTGTGTTTCATCGTCAATAAGAAGGTCAGAGGGATACATTAAACCTGGAGTGAAGCATCGGAATCTATAACTTGTGTCGCAGGAATGGTTCAAAACATAGACAGTAAGAAGAGTCAGTCTTCTTGTACTTAATTCTGCTTTGTGCATTTTGTATTTAATTCCGATGCAATTTCTGTGTTTCATCGTCAATAAGAAGGTCCAAGCGATACAGTAAACCTGAAGTGAAGCATCGGAGTTTATAACTAGTGTCACAGGATGGTTCAAAACACAGTCAGTAAGGAGTGTCAGTCTTCTTGTACTTAAGTCTGCATTGTGCCTTTTGTATTTAATTCCGATGCAATTTCTGTGTTTCATCGTCAATAAGAAGGCCAGAGGGATACAATAAACCTGAAGTGAAGCATCGGAATCTATAACTAGTGTCACAGGAATGGTTCAAAACAAAGTCAGTAAGAAGAGTCAGTCTTCTTGTCCTTAAGTCGGCATTGTGCCTTCCGTATTTAATTCCGATGCAATTTCTGTGTTTCATCGTCAATAAGAAGGTCCAAGTGATACAGTAAACCTGAAGTGAAGCTTCGGAATCTATAGGTAGAGTCACAGGAATGCTTCAAAGCATAGTCAGTAAGAAGAGTCAGTCTTCTTGTACTTAAGTCGGCATTGTGCCTTTTGTAATTAATTCCGATGCAATTTCTGTGTTTCATCGTCAATAAGAAGGTCCAAGGGATACAGTTAACCTGGAGTGAAGCATCGGAATCTATAACTAGTGTCACAGGAATGGTTCAAATCATAGACGGTAAGAAGAGTCAGTCTTTTTGAACTTAATTCGGCATTGTGCCTTTTGTATTTAATTCCGATGCAATTTCTGTGTTTCATCGTCAATAAGAAGGTCAGAGGGATACAGTAAACCTGAAGTGAAGCATCGGAATCCAAACTAGTGTCACAGGAATGGTTCAAAACATAGTCAGTAAGAAGAGTTAGTCTTCTTGTACTTAGGTCGGCGTTGTGCCTTTTGTATTTAATTCCGATGCTATTTCTGTGTAGCATCGTCAATAAGAAGGTCCAAGGGATACAGTAAACCTGGAGTGAAGCATCGGAATCTGTAACTAGTGTCACAGGAATGGTTCAAATCATAGGCAGTAAGAAGAGTCGGTCTTCGTGTACTTCTGTCGGCATTTTGCCTTTTGCATTTAATTCCGATGCAATTTTTGTGTTTCATCGTCAATGAGAAGGTCCAAGGGATACAGTAAACCTGAAGTGAAGCATCGGGATCTATAACTAGTGTCACAGGAATCGTTCAAAACATAGTCAGTAAGAAGAGTCAGTCTTCTTGTACTTAAGTCGGCATAGTGCCATTTCTCTTCAATTCCGATGCAATTTCTGTGTTTCATCGTCAATAAGAAGGTCCAAGGGATACAGTAAACCTGGAGTGAAGCATCGGAATCTATAAATAGTGTCAATGGTATGGTTCAAAACATAGACAGTAAGAAGTGTCAGTCTTCTTGTACTTAAGTCGGCATTGTGCCTTTTGTATTTAATTCCGACGCAATTTCTGTGTTTCATCGTCAATAAGGTCAGAGGGATACATTAAACCTGAAGTGAACCATCGGAATTTATAGCTAGTGTCACAGGAATGGTTCAAAACATAGTCAGTAAGGAGAAACAGTCTTCTTGTACTTAAGTCCGCATTGTGGCTTTTGTATTTAATTTCGATGCAATATCTGTGTCTCATCGTCAATAAGAAGGACCAAGGGATACAGTAGACCTGGAGTGAAGCATCGGAAACTATAACTAGTGTCACAGGAATGGTTCAAAACATAGTCAGTAAGAAGAGTCAGTCTTCTTGTCCTTAAGTCGGCATTGTGCCTTTTGTAATTAATTCCGATGCAATTTCTGTAATTGATCGTCAATAAGAAGGTCCAAGGGATACAGTAAACCTGGAGTGAAGGATCGGAATCTATAACTAGTGTCACAGGAATGGTTCAAATCATTGACAGTAAGAAGAGACAGACTTCTTTCACTTAAGTCGGCATTGTGCCTTTTGTATTTAATTCCGATGCAATTTCTGTGTTTCATCGTCAATAAGAAGGTCCAAGGGATACAGTAAACCTGGAGTGAAGCATCGGAGTCTATCACTAGTGTCACAGGACTGGTTCAAAAATAGACAGTAAGAAGAGTCATTCTTCTTGAACTTAATTCGGCATTGTGCCTTTTGTATTTAATTCCGATGCAATTTCAGTGTTTCATCATCAATAAGAAGGTCAGTGGGATACAGTAAACCTGAAGTGAAGCATCGGAATCCATAACTAGTGTCACAGGAATGGTTCAAAACATGGTCAGTAAGAAGAGTTAGTCTTCTTGTACTTAAGTCGGCGTTGTGCCTTTTGTATTCAATTCCGATGCAATTTCTGTGTATCATCGTCAATAAGAAGGTCCAAGGGATACAGTAAACCTGGAGTGAAGCATCGGAATCTGTAACTAGTGTCACAGGAATGGTTCAAATCATAGACAGTAAGAAGAGTCGGTCTTCGTGTACTTCAGTCGGCATTTTTCCTTTTGTATTTAATTGCGATGCAATTTTTGTGTTTTATCGTCAATGAGAAGGTCCGAGGGATACAGTAAACCTGGAGTGAAGCATCGGAATCTATAAATAGTGTCAATGGTATGCTTCAAAACATAGACAGTAAGAAGAGTCCGTCTTCTTGTACTTAAGTCGGCATTGTGCATTTTGTATTTAATTCCGATGCAATTTCTGTGTTTCATCGTCAATAAGAAGGTCAGAGGGATACAGTAAACCTGAAGTGAAGCATCGGAATCTATAGCTAGTGTCACAGGAATGGTTTAAAACATAGTCAGTAAGAAGAGTCAGTCTTCTTGTCCTTAAGTCCGCAATGTGCCTTTTGTATATAATTCCGATGCAATTTCTGTGTTTCATCGTCAATAAGAAGGTCCAAGGGATACGGTAAACCTGGAGTGAAGCATCGGAATCTGTAACTAGTGTCACAGTAATGGTTCAAAACATATACAGTAAGAAGAGTCAGTCTTCTTGTACTTAATTTGGCATTGTGCCTTTAGTATTTAACTCCGATGCACTTTCTGTGTTTCATCGTCAAAAGAAGTTCCAAGGGATACAGTAAACATCAAGTGAAGCGTCGGAATCTATAACGGGTGTCACAGGAATGGTTCAAAACATAGTCAGTAGGAAGAGTCGGTCTTCTTGAACTTAAGTCGGCATTGTGCCTTTTGTATTTAATTCCGATCCATTTTCTGTGTTTCATCGTCAATAAGAAGGTCCAAGGGATACAGTAAACCTGAAGTGAAGCATCGGAATTTATAACTAGTGTCACAGGAATGGTACAATACATAGTTAGTAAGGAGAGTCAGTCTTCTTGTACTTAAGTCGGCATTGTGCCTTTTGTATTTAATTCCGATGCAATTTCTGTGTTTCATCGTCAATAAGAAGGACCAAGGGATACAGTAGAACTGGAGTGAAGCATCGGAATCTATAACTAGTGTCACAGGAATGGTTCAGAACATAGTCAGTAAGAATAGTCAGTCTTAATGTACTTAAGTCATCATTGTGCATTTTCGATCTAATTCTGATGCAATTTCTGTGCTTCATCGTCAATATGAAGGACCAACCGATACAGTAAACCTGGAGTGAATCATCGGAATCTATAACTAGTGTCACAGGAATGGTTCAAATCACAGACAGTAAGAAGAGTCAGACTTATTTTACTTAAGTCGGCATTGTGCCTTTTGCATTTAATTCCGATGCAATTTCTGTGTTTCATCGTCAATAAGAAGGTCCAAGGGATACAGTAATCCTGTAGTGAAGCATCGGAGTCTACCACTAGTGTCACAGGACTGGTTCAAAAATAGACAGTAAGAAGAGTCAGTCTTCTTGAACTTTATTCGGCATTGTGCCTTTTGTATTTAATTCCGATGCAATTTCTGTATTTCACCACCAATAAGAAGGTCAGTGGGATACAGTAAACCTGAAGTGAAGCATCGGAATCCATAACTAGTGTCACAGGAATGGTTCAAAACATAGTCAGTAAGAAGAGTTAGTCTTCTTGTACTTAAGTCGGCGTTGTGCCTTTTGTATTCAATTCCGATGCAATATCTGTGTATCATCGTCAATAAGAAGGTCCAAGGGATACAGTAAACCTGGAGTGAAGCATCGGAATCTGTAACTAGTGTCACAGGAATGGTTCAAATCATAGACAGTAAGAAGAGTCGTTCTTCGTGTACTTCAGTCGGCATTTTTCCTTTTGTATTTAATTGCGATGCAATTTTTGTGTTTTATCGTCAATGAGAAGGTCCGAGGGATACAGTAAACCTGGAGTGAAGCATCGGAATCTATAAATAGTGTCAATGGTATGGTTCAAAACATAGACAGTAAGAAGAGTCCGTCTTCTTGTACTTAAGTCGGCATTGTGCATTTTGTATTTAATTCCGATGCAATTTCTGTGTTTCATCGTCAATAAGAAGGTCAGAGGGATACAGTAAACCTGAAGTGAAGCATCGGAATCTATAGCTAGTGTCACAGGAATGGTTTAAAACATTGTCAGTAAGAAGAGTCAGTCTTCTTGTCCTTAAGTCCGCAATGTGCCTTTTGTATATAATTCCGATGCAATTTCTGTGTTTCATCGTCAATAAGAAGGTCCAAGGGATACGGTAAACCTGGAGTGAAGCATCGGAATCTGTAACTAGTGTCACAGTAATGGTTCAAAACATATACAGTAAGAAGAGTCAGTCTTCTTGTACTTAATTTGGCATTGTGCCTTTAGTATTTAACTCCGATGCACTTTCTGTGTTTCATCGTCAAAAGAAGTTCCAAGGGATACAGTAAACATCAAGTGAAGCGTCGGAATCTATAACGGGTGTCACAGGAATGGTTCAAAACATAGTCAGTAGGAAGAGTCGGTCTTCTTGAACTTAAGTCGGCATTGTGCCTTTTGTATTTAATTCCGATCCATTTTCTGTGTTTCATCGTCAATAAGAAGGTCCAAGGGATACAGTAAACCTGAAGTGAAGCATCGGAATTTATAACTAGTGTCACAGGAATGGTACAATACATAGTTAGTAAGGAGAGTCAGTCTTCTTGTACTTAAGTCGGCATTGTGCCTTTTGTATTTAATTCCGATGCAATTTCTGTGTTTCATCGTCAATAAGAAGGACCAAGGGATACAGTAGAACTGGAGTGAAGCATCGGAATCTATAACTAGTGTCACAGGAATGGTTCAGAACATAGTCAGTAAGAATAGTCAGTCTTAATGTACTTAAGTCATCATTGTGCATTTTCGATCTAATTCTGATGCAATTTCTGTGCTTCATCGTCAATATGAAGGACCAACCGATACAGTAAACCTGGAGTGAATCATCGGAATCTATAACTAGTGTCACAGGAATGGTTCAAATCACAGACAGTAAGAAGAGTCAGACTTCTTTTACTTAAGTCGGCATTGTGCCTTTTGCATTTAATTCCGATGCAATTTCTGTGTTTCATCGTCAATAAGAAGGTCCAAGGGATACAGTAAACCTGTAGTGAAGCATCGGAGTCTACCACTAGTGTCACAGGACTGGTTCAAAAATAGACAGTAAGAAGAGTCAGTCTTCTTGAACTTTATTCGGCATTGTGCCTTTTGTATTTAATTCCGATGCAATTTCTGTATTTCACCACCAATAAGAAGGTCAGAGGGATACAGTAAACCTGAAGTGAAGCATCGGAATCTATAACTAGCGTCACAGGAATGGTTCAAAGCATAGTCAGTAAGAAGAGTTAGTCTTCTTGTACTTAAGTCGGCGTTGTGCTTTTTGTATTTAATTCCGATGCAATTTCTGTGTATCATCGTCAATAAGGAGGTCCAAGGGATACAGTAAACCAGGAGTGAAGCATCGGAATCAGTAACTAGTGTCACAGGAATGGTTCAAATCATAGACAGTAAGAAGAGTCGGTCTTTGTGTACTTCAGTCGGCATTTTGCGTTTGTATTTAATTCCGATGCAATTTTTGTGTTTCATCGTCAATGAGAAGGTCCAAGGGATACAGTAAACCTGAAGTGAAGCATCGGGATCTATAACTAGTGTCACAGGAATCGTGCAAAACATAGTCAGTAAGAAGAGTCAGTCTTCTTGTACATAAGTCGGCATAGTGCCTTTACTATTCTATTCCGATGCAATTTCTGTGTTTCATCGTCCATACGAAGGTCAGAGGGATACAATAAACCTGAAGTGAAGCATCGGAATCTATAGCTAGTGTCACAGGAATGGTTCAAAACATAGCCAGTAAGAAGAGTCAGTCTTCTTGTCCTTAAGTCGGCATTGTGCCTTTTGTAATTAATTCCGATGCAATTTCTGTGTTTCATCGTCAATAAGAAGGTCCAAGGGATACAGTAAACCTGGAGTGAAGCATCGGAATCTATAACTAGTGTCACAGGGATGGTTCAAAACATAGTCAGTAAGAATAGTCAGTCTTATTGTACTTAAGTCATTATTGTGCATTTTCTATCTAATTCTGATGCAATTTCTGTGTTTCATCGTCAATATAAAGGTCCAACCGATACAGTAAACCTGGAGTGAAGCATCGGAATCTATAACTAGTGTCACAGGAATGGTTCAAATCATAGACAGTAAGAAGAGTGAGACTTCCTTTACTTAAGACGGCATTGAGCCTTTTGTTTTTAATTCCGATGCAATTTCTGTGTTTCATCGTCAATAAGAAGGTCCAAGGGATACAGTAAACCTGGAGTGAAGCATCGGAATCTGTAACTAGTGTCACAGGAATGGTTCAAATCATAGACAGTAAGAAGAGTCGGTCTTCGTGTACTTCAGTCGGCATTTTGCCTTTTGTATTTAATTCCGATGCAATTTTTGTGTTTCATCGTCAATGAGAAGGTCGAAGCGATACAGTAAACCTGAAGTGAAGCATCGGGATCTATAACTAGTGTCACAGGAATCGTTCAAAACATAGTCAGTAAGAAGAGTCAGTCTTCTTGTACTTAAGTCGGCATAGTGCCTTTTCTATTTAATTCCGATGCAATATCTGTGCTTCATCGTCAATAAGAAGGTCCAAGGGATACAGTAAACCTGAAGTGAAGCATCGGAATCTATAACTAGTGTCACAGGAATGGTTCAAAGCATAGTCAGTAAGAAGAGTTAGTCTTCTTGTACTTAAGTCGGCGTTGTGCTTTTTGTATTTAATTCCGATGCAATTTCTGTGTATCATCGTCAATAAGGAGGTCCAAGGGATACAGTAAACCAGGAGTGAAGCATCGGAATCTGTAACTAGTGTCACAGGAATGGTTCAAATCATAGACAGTAAGAAGAGTCGGTCTTAGTGTACTTCAGTCGGCATTTTGCGTTTGTATTTAATTGCGATGCAATTTTTGTGTTTCATCGTCAATGAGAAGGTCCAAGGGATACAGTAAACCTGAAGTGAAGCATCGGGATCTATAACTAGTGTCACAGGAATCGTTCAAAACATAGTCAGTAAGAAGAGTCAGTCTTCTTGTACTTAAGTCGGCATAGTGCCTTTACTATTCTATTCCGATGCAATTTCTGTGTTTCATCGTCAATAAGAAGGTCAGAGGGATACAATAAACCTGAGGTGAAGCATCGGAATCTATAGCTAGTGTCACAGGAATGGTTCAAAACAAAGCCAGTAAGAAGAGTCAGTCTTCTTGTCCTTAAGTCGGCATTGTGCCTTTTGTAATTAATTCCGATGCAATTTCTGTGTTTCATCGTCAATAAGAAGGTCCAAGGGATACAGTAAACCTGGAGTGAAGCATCGGAATCTATAACTAGTGTCACAGGGATGGTTCAAAACATATCAGTAAGAATAGTCAGTCTTATTGTACTTAAGTCATCATTGTGCATTTTCTATCTAATTCTGATGCAATTTCTGTGTTTCATCGTCAATATAAAGGTCCAACCGATACAGTAAACCTGGAGTGAAGCATCGGAATCTATAACTAGTGTCACAGGAATGGTTCAAATCATAGACAGTAAGAAGAGTGAGACTTCCTTTACTTAAGACGGCATTGAGCCTTTTGTTTTTAATTCCGATGCAATTTCTGTGTTTCATCGTCACTAAGAAGGTCCAAGGGATACAGTAAACCTGGAGTGAAGCATCGGAATCTGTAACTAGTGTCACAGGAATGGTTCAAATCATAGACAGTAAGAAGAGTCGGTCTTCGTGTACTTCAGTCGGCATTTTGCCTTTTGTATTTAATTCCGATGCAATTTTTGTGTTTCATCGTCAATGAGAAGGTCGAAGCGATACAGCAAACCTGAAGTGAAGCATCGGGATCTATAACTAGTGTCACAGGAATCGTTCAAAACATAGTCAGTAAGAAGAGTCAGTCTTCTTGTACTTAAGTCGGCATAGTGCCTTTTCTATTTAATTCCGATGCAATTTCTGTGCTTCATCGTCAATAAGAAGGTCCAAGGGATACAGTAAACCTGGAGTGAAGCATCGGAATCTATAACTAGTGTCACAGGGATGGTTCAAAACATATCAGTAAGAATAGTCAGTCTTATTGTACTTAAGTCATTATTGTGCATTTTCTATCTAATTCTGATGCAATTTCTGTGTTTCATCGTCAATATAAAGGTCCAACCGATACAGTAAACCTGGAGTGAAGCATCGGAATCTATAACTAGTGTCACAGGAATGGTTCAAATCATAGACAGTAAGAAGAGTCGGTCTTAGTGTACTTCAGTCGGCATTTTGCGTTTGTATTTAATTGCGATGCAATTTTTGTGTTTCATCGTCAATGAGAAGGTCCAAGGGATACAGTAAACCTGAAGTGAAGCATCGGGATCTATAACTAGTGTCACAGGAATCGTTCAAAACATAGTCAGTAAGAAGAGTCAGTCTTCTTGTACTTAAGTCGGCATAGTGCCTTTACTATTCTATTCCGATGCAATTTCTGTGTTTCATCGTCAATAAGAAGGTCAGAGGGATACAATAAACCTGAGGTGAAGCATCGGAATCTATAGCTAGTGTCACAGGAATGGTTCAAAACAAAGCCAGTAAGAAGAGTCAGTCTTCTTGTCCTTAAGTCGGCATTGTGCCTTTTGTAATTAATTCCGATGCAATTTCTGTGTTTCATCGTCAATAAGAAGGTCCAAGGGATACAGTAAACCTGGAGTGAAGCATCGGAATCTATAACTAGTGTCACAGGGATGGTTCAAAACATATCAGTAAGAATAGTCAGTCTTATTGTACTTAAGTCATTATTGTGCATTTTCTATCTAATTCTGATGCAATTTCTGTATTTCATCGTCAATATAAAGGTCCAACCGATACAGTAAACCTGGAGTGAAGCATCGGAATCTATAACTAGTGTCACAGGAATGGTTCAAATCATAGACAGTAAGAAGAGTGAGACTTCCTTTACTTAAGTCGGCATTGTGCCTTTTGTATTTAATTCCGATGCAATTTCTGTGTTTCATCGTCAATAAGAAGGTCCAAGGGATACAGTAAACCTGGAGTGAAGCATCGGAATCTGTAACTAGTGTCACAGGAATGGTTCAAATCATAGACAGTAAGAAGAGTCCGTTTTCGTGTACTTCAGTCGGCATTTTGCCTTTTGTATTTAATTCCGATGCAATTTTTGTGTTTCATCGTCAATGAGAAGGTCGAAGGGATACAGTAAACCTGAAATGAAGCATCGGGATCTATAACTAGTGTCACAGGAATCGTTCAAAACATAGTCAGTAAGAAGAGTCAGTCTTCTTGTACTTAAGTCGGCATAGTGCCTTTTCTATTTAATTCCGATGCAATTTCTGTGTTTCATCGTCAATAAGAAGGTCCAAGGGATACAGTAAACCTGGAGTGAAGCATCGGAATCGATAAATAGTGTCAATGGTATGGTTCAAAACATTGACAGTAAGAAGAGTCAGTCTTCTTGTACTTAAGTCGGCATTGTGCCTTTTGTATTTAATTCCGATGCAATTTCTGTGTTTCATCGTCAATTAGAGCGTCAGAGGGATACAGTAAACCTCAAGTGAAGCATCGGAATATATATGTAGTGTCACAGTAATGGTTCAAAACATAGTCAGTAAGAAGAGTCAGTCTTCTTGTCCTTAAGTCGGCATTGTGCCTTTTGTATATAATTCCGATGCAATATCTGTGTTTCATCGTCAATAAGAAGGTCCAAGGGATACACTAAACCTGGAGTGAAGCATCGGAATCTGTAACTAGTGTCACAGTAATGGTTCAAAACGTATACAGTAAGAAGAGTCAGTCTTCTTGTACTTAATTCGGCTTTGTGCCTTTAGTATTTAATTCCGATGCAATTTCTGTGTTTCATCGTCAATAAGAAGTTCCAAGGGATACAGTAAACATAAAGTGAAGCGTCGGAATATATAACGGGTGTCACAGGAATGGTTCAAAACATAGTCAGTAGGAAGAGTCGGTCTTCTTGTACTTAAGTCGGCATAGTGCCTTTTCTATTTAATTCCGATGCAATTTCTGTGCTTCATCGTCAATAAGAAGGACCAAGGGATACAGTAGACCTGGTGTGAAGCATCGGAAACTATAACTAGTGTCACAGGAATGGTTCAAAACATAGACAGTCAGAAGAGTCAGTCTTCTTGTACTTAAGTCGGAATTGTGCCTTTTGTATTTAATTCCGATGCAATTTCTGTGTTTCATCGTCAATAAGAATGTCCAAGGGATATAGTAAACCTGGAGTGAAGCATCGGAATCTATAACTAGTGTCACAGGAATGGTTCAAAACATAGACAGTAAGAAGCGTCAGTATTCTTATGCTTACGTCGACATTGTGCCTTTTCTATTTAATTCCGATGCAATTTCTGTGTTTCATCGTCAACAAGAAGGTCAGAGGGATACAATAAACCTGAAGTGAAGCATCGCAATCTATAGCTAGTGTCACATGAATGGTTCAAAACATAGCCAGTAAGAAGAGTCAGTCTTCTTGTTCCTAAGTCGGCATTGTGCCTTTTGTAATTAATTCCGATGCAATTTCTGTGTTTCATCGTCAATAAGAAGGCCCGAAGGAAACAGTAAACCTCGAGTCAAGCATCGGAATCAATAACTAGTGTCACAGGAATGGTTCAAATCATAGACAGTAAGAAGAGTCAGACTTCTTTTACTTATGTCGGTCGGCATTGTGCCTTTTGTATTTAATTCCGATGCAATTTCTGTGTTTCATCGTCAATAAGAAGGTCCAAGGGATACAGTAAACCTGGAGTGAAGCATCGGAATCTATAAATTGTGTCAATGGTATGGTTCAAAACATAGACAGTAAGAAGAATCAGTCTTCTTGTACTTAAGTCGGCATTGTGCCTTTTGTATTTAATTCCAATGCAATTTCTGTGTTTCATCGTCAATAAGAATGTCAGAGGGATACAGTAATCGTGAAGTGAAGCATCGGAATCGATAACTAGTGTCACTGGAATGGTTCAAAACATAGTCAGTAAGAAGAGTCAGTCTTGTTGTTTATTCGGCATTGTGCCTTTTCTATTTAATTCCGATGCAATTTCTGTGTTTCATCGTCAATGAGAATGTCAGAGGAATACAATAAACCTAAAGCGAAGCATCGGAATCTATAACTAGTGTCACAGAAATGGTTCAAAACAAAGTCAGTAACAAGAGTCAGTCTTCTTGTCCTTCAGCCGGCATTGTGCCTTTTGTATTTAATTCCGATGCAATTTCTGTGTTTCATCGTCAATAAGAAGGTCCAAGGGATACAGTAAACCTGGAGTGAAGCATCGGAGTCTATCACTAGTGTCACAGGACTGGTTCAAAAATAGACAGTAAGAAAAGTCAGTCTTCTTGAACTTAGTTCGGCATTGTGCCTTTTGTATTTAATTCCGATGCAATTTCTGTGTTTCATCATCAATAAGAAGGTCAGAGGGATACAGTAAACCTGAAGTGAATCATCGGAATCCATAACTAGTGTCACAGGAATGGTTCAAAACATAGTCAGTAAGAAGAGTTAGTCTTCTTGTACTTAAGTCGGCGTTGTGCTTTTGTATTTAATTCCGATGCAATTTCTGTGTTTCATCGTCAATAAGAAGGTCCAAGGGATACAGTAAACCTGGAGTGAAGCATCGGAATCTGGAACTAGTGTCACAGGAATGGTTCATATCATTGACAGTGAGAAGAGTCGGTCTTCGTGTACTTCAGTCGGCATTTTGCCTTTTGTATTTAATTCCGATGCAATTTTTGTGTTTCATCGTCAATGAGAAGGTCCAAGAGATACAGTAAACCTGAAGTGAAGCATCGGGATCTATAACTAGTGTCACAGGAATCGTTCAAAACATAGTCAGTAAGAAGAGTCAGTCTTCTTGTTCTTAAACCGGCATAGTGCCTTTTCTATTTAATTCCGATGCAATTTCTGTGTTTCATCGTCAATAAGAGGGTCCAAGGGATACAGTAAACCTGGAGTGAAGCATCGCAATCTATAAATAGTGTCAATGGTATGGTTCAAAACATAGATAGTAAGAAGAGTCAGTCTTCTTGTACTTAAGTCGGCATTGTGCCTTTTGTAATTAATTCCGATGCAATTTCTGTGTTTCATCGTCAATAAGAAGGTCCAAGGGATACAGTAAACCTGGAGTGAAGCATCGGAATCTATAACTAGTGTCACAGGGATGGTTCAAAACATATCAGTAAGAATAGTCAGTCTTATTGTACTTAAGTCATCATTGTGCATTTTCTATCTAATTCTGATGCAATTTCTGTGTTTCATCGTCAATATAAAGGTCCAACCGATACAGTAAACCTGGAGTGAAGCATCGGAATCTATAACTAGTGTCACAGGAATGGTTCAAATCATAGACAGTAAGAAGAGTGAGACTTCCTTTACTTAAGACGGCATTGAGCCTTTTGTTTTTAATTCCGATGCAATTTCTGTGTTTCATCGTCAATAAGAAGGTCCAAGGGATACAGTAAACCTGGAGTGAAGCATCGGAATCTGTAACTAGTGTCACAGGAATGGTTCAAATCATAGACAGTAAGAAGAGTCGGTCTTCGTGTACTTCAGTCGGCATTTTGCCTTTTGTATTTAATTCCGATGCAATTTTTGTGTTTCATCGTCAATGAGAAGGTCGAAGCGATACAGCAAACCTGAAGTGAAGCATCGGGATCTATAACTAGTGTCACAGGAATCGTTCAAAACATAGTCAGTAAGAAGAGTCAGTCTTCTTGTACTTAAGTCGGCATAGTGCCTTTTCAATTTAATTCCGATGCAATTTCTGTGCTTCATCGTCAATAAGAAGGTCCAAGGGATACAGTAAACCTGGAGTGAAGCATCGGAATCTATAACTAGTGTCACAGGGATGGTTCAAAACATATCAGTAAGAATAGTCAGTCTTATTGTACTTAAGTCATTATTGTGCATTTTCTATCTAATTCTGATGCAATTTCTGTGTTTCATCGTCAATATAAAGGTCCAACCGATACAGTAAACCTGGAGTGAAGCATCGGAATCTATAACTAGTGTCACAGGAATGGTTCAAATCATAGACAGTAAGAAGAGTCGGTCTTAGTGTACTTCAGTCGGCATTTTGCGTTTGTATTTAATTGCGATGCAATTTTTGTGTTTCATCGTCAATGAGAAGGTCCAAGGGATACAGTAAACCTGAAGTGAAGCATCGGGATCTATAACTAGTGTCACAGGAATCGTTCAAAACATAGTCAGTAAGAAGAGTCAGTCTTCTTGTACTTAAGTCGGCATAGTGCCTTTACTATTCTATTCCGATGCAATTTCTGTGTTTCATCGTCAATAAGAAGGTCAGAGGGATACAATAAACCTGAGGTGAAGCATCGGAATCTATAGCTAGTGTCACAGGAATGGTTCAAAACAAAGCCAGTAAGAAGAGTCAGTCTTCTTGTCCTTAAGTCGGCATTGTGCCTTTTGTAATTAATTCCGATGCAATTTCTGTGTTTCATCGTCAATAAGAAGGTCCAAGGGATACAGTAAACCTGGAGTGAAGCATCGGAATCTATAACTAGTGTCACAGGGATGGTTCAAAACATATCAGTAAGAATAGTCAGTCTTATTGTACTTAAGTCATTATTGTGCATTTTCTATCTAATTCTGATGCAATTTCTGTATTTCATCGTCAATATAAAGGTCCAACCGATACAGTAAACCTGGAGTGAAGCATCGGAATCTATAACTAGTGTCACAGGAATGGTTCAAATCATAGACAGTAAGAAGAGTGAGACTTCCTTTACTTAAGTCGGCATTGTGCCTTTTGTATTTAATTCCGATGCAATTTCTGTGTTTCATCGTCAATAAGAAGGTCCAAGGGATACAGTAAACCTGGAGTGAAGCATCGGAATCTGTAACTAGTGTCACAGGAATGGTTCAAATCATAGACAGTAAGAAGAGTCCGTTTTCGTGTACTTCAGTCGGCATTTTGCCTTTTGTATTTAATTCCGATGCAATTTTTGTGTTTCATCGTCAATGAGAAGGTCGAAGGGATACAGTAAACCTGAAATGAAGCATCGGGATCTATAACTAGTGTCACAGGAATCGTTCAAAACATAGTCAGTAAGAAGAGTCAGTCTTCTTGTACTTAAGTCGGCATAGTGCCTTTTCTATTTAATTCCGATGCAATTTCTGTGTTTCATCGTCAATAAGAAGGTCCAAGGGATACAGTAAACCTGGAGTGAAGCATCGGAATCGATAAATAGTGTCAATGGTATGGTTCAAAACATTGACAGTAAGAAGAGTCAGTCTTCTTGTACTTAAGTCGGCATTGTGCCTTTTGTATTTAATTCCGATGCAATTTCTGTGCTTCATCGTCAATTAGAGCGTCAGAGGGATACAGTAAACCTCAAGTGAAGCATCGGAATATATATGTAGTGTCACAGTAATGGTTCAAAACATAGTCAGTAAGAAGAGTCAGTCTTCTTGTCCTTAAGTCGGCATTGTGCCTTTTGTATATAATTCCGATGCAATATCTGTGTTTCATCGTCAATAAGAAGGTCCAAGGGATACACTAAACCTGGAGTGAAGCATCGGAATCTGTAACTAGTGTCACAGTAATGGTTCAAAACGTATACAGTAAGAAGAGTCAGTCTTCTTGTACTTAATTCGGCTTTGTGCCTTTAGTATTTAATTCCGATGCAATTTCTGTGTTTCATCGTCAATACGAAGTTCCAAGGGATACAGTAAACATAAAGTGAAGCGTCGGAATATATAACGGGTGTCACAGGAATGGTTCAAAACATAGTCAGTAGGAAGAGTCGGTCTTCTTGTACTTAAGTCGGCATAGTGCCTTTTCTATTTAATTCCGATGCAATTTCTGTGCTTCATCGTCAATAAGAAGGACCAAGGGATACAGTAGACCTGGTGTGAAGCATCGGAAACTATAACTAGTGTCACAGGAATGGTTCAAAACATAGACAGTCAGAAGAGTCAGTCTTCTTGTACTTAAGTCGGAATTGTGCCTTTTGTATTTAATTCCGATGCAATTTCTGTGTTTCATCGTCAATAAGAATGTCCAAGGGATATAGTAAACCTGGAGTGAAGCATCGGAATCTATAACTAGTGTCACAGGAATGGTTCAAAACATAGACAGTAAGAAGCGTCAGTATTCTTATGCTTACGTCGACATTGTGCCTTTTCTATTTAATTCCGATGCAATTTCTGTGTTTCATCGTCAACAAGAAGGTCAGAGGGATACAATAAACCTGAAGTGAAGCATCGCAATCTATAGCTAGTGTCACATGAATGGTTCAAAACATAGCCAGTAAGAAGAGTCAGTCTTCTTGTTCCTAAGTCGGCATTGTGCCTTTTGTAATTAATTCCGATGCAATTTCTGTGTTTCATCGTCAATAAGAAGGCCCGAAGGAAACAGTAAACCTCGAGTCAAGCATCGGAATCAATAACTAGTGTCACAGGAATGGTTCAAATCATAGACAGTAAGAAGAGTCAGACTTCTTTTACTTATGTCGGTCGGCATTGTGCCTTTTGTATTTAATTCCGATGCAATTTCTGTGTTTCATCGTCAATAAGAAGGTCCAAGGGATACAGTAAACCTGGAGTGAAGCATCGGAATCTATAAATTGTGTCAATGGTATGGTTCAAAACATAGACAGTAAGAAGAATCAGTCTTCTTGTACTTAAGTCGGCATTGTGCCTTTTGTATTTAATTCCAATGCAATTTCTGTGTTTCATCGTCAATAAGAATGTCAGAGGGATACAGTAATCGTGAAGTGAAGCATCGGAATCGATAACTAGTGTCACTGGAATGGTTCAAAACATAGTCAGTAAGAAGAGTCAGTCTTGTTGTTTATTCGGCATTGTGCCTTTTCTATTTAATTCCGATGCAATTTCTGTGTTTCATCGTCAATGAGAATGTCAGAGGAATACAATAAACCTAAAGCGAAGCATCGGAATCTATAACTAGTGTCACAGAAATGGTTCAAAACAAAGTCAGTAACAAGAGTCAGTCTTCTTGTCCTTCAGCGGCATTGTGCCTTTTGTATTTAATTCCGATGCAATTTCTGTGTTTCATCGTCAATAAGAAGGTCCAAGGGATACAGTAAACCTGGAGTGAAGCATCGGAGTCTATCACTAGTGTCACAGGACTGGTTCAAAAATAGACAGTAAGAAAAGTCAGTCTTCTTGAACTTAGTTCGGCATTGTGCCTTTTGTATTTAATTCCGATGCAATTTCTGTGTTTCATCATCAATAAGAAGGTCAGAGGGATACAGTAAACCTGAAGTGAATCATCGGAATCCATAACTAGTGTCACAGGAATGGTTCAAAACATAGTCAGTAAGAAGAGTTAGTCTTCTTGTACTTAAGTCGGCGTTGTGCTTTTGTATTTAATTCCGATGCAATTTCTGTGTTTCATCGTCAATAAGAAGGTCCAAGGGATACAGTAAACCTGGAGTGAAGCATCGGAATCTGGAACTAGTGTCACAGGAATGGTTCATATCATTGACAGTGAGAAGAGTCGGTCTTCGTGTACTTCAGTCGGCATTTTGCCTTTTGTATTTAATTCCGATGCAATTTTTGTGTTTCATCGTCAATGAGAAGGTCCAAGAGATACAGTAAACCTGAAGTGAAGCATCGGGATCTATAACTAGTGTCACAGGAATCGTTCAAAACATAGTCAGTAAGAAGAGTCAGTCTTCTTGTTCTTAAACCGGCATAGTGCCTTTTCTATTTAATTCCGATGCAATTTCTGTGTTTCATCGTCAATAAGAGGGTCCAAGGGATACAGTAAACCTGGAGTGAAGCATCGCAATCTATAAATAGTGTCAATGGTATGGTTCAAAACATAGATAGTAAGAAGAGTCAGTCTTCTTGTACTTAAGTCGGCATTGTGCCTTTTGTATTTAATTCCGATGCAATTTCTGTGTTTCATCGTCAATTAGAGCGTCAGAGGGATACAGTAAACCTCAAGTGAAGCATCGGAATATATATGTAGTGTCACAGTAATGGTTCAAAACATAGTCAGTAAGAAGAGTCAGTCTTCTTGTCCTTAAGTCGGCATTGTGCCTTTTGTATATAATTCCGATGCAATATCTGTGTTTCATCGTCAATAAGAAGGTCCAAGGGATACACTAAACCTGGAGTGAAGCATCGGAATCTGTAACTAGTGTCACAGTAATGGTTCAAAACGTATACAGTAAGAAGAGTCAGTCTTCTTGTACTTAATTCGGCTTTGTGCCTTTAGTATTTAATTCCGATGCAATTTCTGTGTTTCATCGTCAATAAGAAGTTCCAAGGGATACAGTAAACATAAAGTGAAGCGTCGGAATATATAACGGGTGTCACAGGAATGGTTCAAAACATAGTCAGTAGGAAGAGTCGGTCTTCTTGTACTTAAGTCGGCATAGTGCCTTTTCTATTTAATTCCGATGCAATTTCTGTGCTTCATCGTCAATAAGAAGGACCAAGGGATACAGTAGACCTGGTGTGAAGCATCGGAAACTATAACTAGTGTCACAGGAATGGTTCAAAACATAGACAGTCAGAAGAGTCAGTCTTCTTGTACTTAAGTCGGAATTGTGCCTTTTGTATTTAATTCCGATGCAATTTCTGTGTTTCATCGTCAATAAGAATGTCCAAGGGATATAGTAAACCTGGAGTGAAGCATCGGAATCTATAACTAGTGTCACAGGAATGGTTCAAAACATAGACAGTAAGAAGCGTCAGTATTCTTGTGCTTACGTCGACATTGTGCCTTTTCTATTTAATTCCGATGCAATTTCTGTGTTTCATCGTCAACAAGAAGGTCAGAGGGATACAATAAACCTGAAGTGAAGCATCGCAATCTATAGCTAGTGTCACATGAATGGTTCAAAACATAGCCAGTAAGAAGAGTCAGTCTTCTTGTTCCTAAGTCGGCATTGTGCCTTTTGTAATTAATTCCGATGCAATTTCTGTGTTTCATCGTCAATAAGAAGGCCCGAAGGAAACAGTAAACCTCGAGTCAAGCATCGGAATCAATAACTAGTGTCACAGGAATGGTTCAAATCATAGACAGTAAGAAGAGTCAGACTTCTTTTACTTATGTCGGTCGGCATTGTGCCTTTTGTATTTAATTCCGATGCAATTTCTGTGTTTCATCGTCAATAAGAAGGTCCAAGGGATACAGTAAACCTGGAGTGAAGCATCGGAATCTATAAATTGTGTCAATGGTATGGTTCAAAACATAGACAGTAAGAAGAATCAGTCTTCTTATACTTAAGTCGGCATTGTGCCTTTTGTATTTAATTCCAATGCAATTTCTGTGTTTCATCGTCAATAAGAATGTCAGAGGGATACAGTAATCGTGAAGTGAAGCATCGGAATCGATAACTAGTGTCACTGGAATGGTTCAAAACATAGTCAGTAAGAAGAGTCAGTCTTGTTGTTTATTCGGCATTGTGCCTTTTCTATTTAATTCCGATGCAATTTCTGTGTTTCATCGTCAATGAGAATGTCAGAGGAATACAATAAACCTAAAGCGAAGCATCGGAATCTATAACTAGTGTCACAGAAATGGTTCAAAACAAAGTCAGTAACAAGAGTCAGTCTGCTTGTCCTTCAGCCGGCATTGTGCCTTTTGTATTTAATTACGATGCAATTTCTGTGTTTCATCGTCAATAAGAAGGTCCAAGGGATACAGTAAACCTGGAGTGAAGCATCGGAGTCTATCACTAGTGTCACAGGACTGGTTCAAAAATAGACAGTAAGAAAAGTCAGTCTTCTTGAACTTAGTTCGGCATTGTGCCTTTTGTATTTAATTCCGATGCAATTTCTGTGTTTCATCATCAATAAGAAGGTCAGAGGGATACAGTAAACCTGAAGTGAATCATCGGAATCCATAACTAGTGTCACAGGAATGGTTCAAAACATAGTCAGTAAGAAGAGTTAGTCTTCTTGTACTTAAGTCGGCGTTGTGCTTTTGTATTTAATTCCGATGCAATTTCTGTGTTTCATCGTCAATAAGAAGGTCCAAGGGATACAGTAAACCTGGAGTGAAGCATCGGAATCTGGAACTAGTGTCACAGGAATGGTTCATATCATTGACAGTGAGAAGAGTCGGTCTTCGTGTACTTCAGTCGGCATTTTGCCTTTTGTATTTAATTCCGATGCAATTTTTGTGTTTCATCGTCAATGAGAAGGTCCAAGAGATACAGTAAACCTGAAGTGAAGCATCGGGATCTATAACTAGTGTCACAGGAATCGTTCAAAACATAGTCAGTAAGAAGAGTCAGTCTTCTTGTTCTTAAATCGGCATAGTGCCTTTTCTATTTAATTCCGATGCAATTTCTGTGTTTCATCGTCAATAAGAGGGTCCAAGGGATACAGTAAACCTGGAGTGAAGCATCGCAATCTATAAATAGTGTCAATGGTATGGTTCAAAACATAGATAGTAAGAAGAGTCAGTCTTCTTGTACTTAAGTCGGCATTGTGCCTTTTGTATTTAATTCCGATGCAATTTCTGTGTTTCATCGTCAATAAGAAGGTCAGAGGGATACAGTCAACCTGAAGTGAAGCATCGGAATCTATAGCTAGTGTCACAGGAATGGTTCAAAACATAGTCTGTGAGAAGAGTCAGTCTTCTTGTACTTAATTCGGCATTGTGCCTTTAGTATTTAATTCCGATGCAATTTCTGTGTTTCATCGTCAACAAGAGGTTCCAAGGGATACAGTAAACATCAAGTGAAGCGTCGGAATCTATAATGGGTGTCACAGGAATGGTTCAAAACATGGTCAGTAGGAATAGTCGGTCTTCTTGTACTTAAGTCGGCATTGTGCCTTTTGTATTTAATTCCGATGCATTTTCTGTGTTTCATCATCAATAAGAAGGTCCAAGGGATACAGTAAACCTGAAGTGAAGCATCGGAATTTATAACTAGTGTCACAGGAATGGTTCAAAACATAGTCAGTAAGTAGAGTCAGTCTTCTTGTACTTAAGTCGGCATTGTGCCTTTTGTATTTAATTCCGATGCAATTTCTGTGTTTCATCGTCAATAAGAAGGACCAAGGGATACAGTAGACCTGGAGTGAAGCATCGGAATCTATAACTAGTGTCACAGGAATGGTTCAAAGCATAGACAGTAAGAAGAGTCAGTCTTCTTGTACTTACGTCGACATTGTGTCTTTTCTATTTCATTCCGATGCAATTTCTGTGTTTCATCGTCAATAAGAAGGTCTGAGGGATACAATAAACCTAAAGTGAAGCATCGTAATGTATAACTAGTGTCACAGGAATGGTTCAAAACAAAGTCAGTAAGAAGAGTCAGTCTTCTTGTCCTTAAGTCGGCATTGTGCCTTTTGTAATTAATTCCGATGCAATTTCTGTGTTTCATCGTCATTAAGAAGGTCCGAGGGATACAGTAAACCTGGAGTGAAGCATCGGAATCTATAACTAGTGTCACAGGAATGGTTCATAACATAGTCAGTAAGAATAGTCAGTCTAATTGTACTTAAGTCATCATTGTGCATTTTCTATCTAATTCTGATGCAATTTCTGTGTTTCATCGTCAATATGAAGGTCCAACCGATACAGTAAACCGGGAGTGAAGCATCGGAATCAATAACTAGTGTCACAGGAATGGTTCAAATCATAGACAGTAAGAAGAGTCAGACTTCTTTTACTTAAGTCGGCATTGTGCCTTTTGTATTTAATTCCGATGCAATTTCTGTGTTTCATCGTCAATAAGAAGGTCCACGGGATACAGTAAACCTGGAGTGAAGTATCGGAGTGTATCACTAGTGTCACAGGACTGGTTCAAAAATAGACAGTAAGAAGTGTCAGTCTTCTTGAACTTAATTCGGCATTGTGCCGTTTGTATTTAATTCCGATGTAATTTCTGTGTTTCATCGTCAATAAGAAGGACCAAGGGATACAGTTGACCTGGAGTGAAGCATCGGAATCTATAACTAGTGTCACAGGGATGGTTCAAAGCACAGACAGTCAGAAGAGTCAGTCTTCTTGTACTTAAGTCGGCATTGTGTCTTTTCTATTTAATTCCGATGCAATTTCTGTGTTTCATCGTCAATAAGAATATCAGCGGGATACAGTAATCCTGAAGTGAAGCATCGGAATCGATAACTAGTGTCACAGGGATCGTTCAAAACATAGTCAGTAAGAAGAGTCAGTCTTCTTGTACTTAAGTCGGCATAGTGCCTTTTCTATTTAATTCCGATGCAATTTCTGTGTTTCATCGTCAATAAGAACGTCCAAGGGATACAGTAAACCTGGAGTGAAGCATCGGAATCTATAAATAGTGTCAATGGTATGGTTCAAAACATAGACAGTAAGAAGAGTCAGTCTTCTTGTACTGAAGTCGGCATTGTGCCTTTTGTATTTAATTCCGATGCAATTATTGTGTTTCATCGTCAATAAGAAGGTCAGAGGGATACAGTAAACCTGAAGTGAAGCATCGGTATCTGTAACTAGTGTCACAGTAATGGTTCAAAACATTGACAGTAAGAAGAGTCAGTCTTCTTGTCCTTAATTCGGCATTGTGCCTTTAGTATATAATTCCGATGCAATTTCTGTGTTTCATCATCAATAAGAAGTTCCAAGGGATACAGTAAACATCAAGTGAAGCGTCGGAATATATAACGGGTGTCACAGGAATGGTTTTAAACATAGTCAGTAGGAAGAGTCGCTCTTCTTGTACTTAAGTCGGCATTGTGCCTTTTCTATTTAATTCCGATGCATTTTCCTTGTTTCATCGTCAACAAGAAGGTCCAAGGGATACAGTAAACCTGAAGTGAAGCATCGGAATTAATAACTAGAGTCACAGGAATTGTTCAAATCATAGTCGGTAAGGAGAGTCAGTCTTCTTGTACTTAAGTCGGCATTGTGCCTTTTGTATTTAATTCCGATGCAATTTCTGTGTTTCATCGTCAATAAGAAGGACCAAGGGATACAGTAGACCTGGAGTGAAGCATCGGAATCTATAACTAGTGTCACACGGATGGTTCAAAGCACAGACAGTCAGAAGAGTCAGTCTTCTTGTACTTAAGTCGGCATTGTGTCTTTTCTATTTAATTCCGATGCAATTTCTGTGTTTCATCGTCAATAAGAATATCAGCAGGATACAGTAATCCTGAAGTGAAGCATCGGAATCGATAACTAGTGTCACAGGAATGGTTCAAAGCATAGTCAGTAAGAAGGGTCAGTCTTGTTGTTTATTCGGCATTGTGCCTTTTCTATTTAATTCCGATGCAATTTCTGTGTTTCATCGTCAATAAGAAGGTTCAAGGGATACACTAAACCTGGAGTGAAGCATCGGAATCTGTAACTAGTATCACAGTAATGGTTCAAAACATATACAGTAAGAAGAGTCAGTCTTCTTGTACTTAATTCGGCTTTGTGCCTTTAGTATTTAATTCCGATGCATTTTCTGTGTTTCATCGTCAATAAGAAGTTTCAAGGGATACAGTAAACATAAAGTGAAGCGTCGGATTATTTAACAGGTGTCACAGGAATGGTTCAAAACATAGTCTGTAGGAAGAGTCGGTCTTCTTGTACATAAGTCGGCATTGTGCCTTTTGTATTTAATTCCGATGCATTTTCTGTGTTTCATCGTCAATAAGAAGGTCCAAGGGATACATACACCTGAAGTGAAGCATCGTAATTTATAACTAGTGTCACAGGAATGGCTCAAAACATAGTCAGTAAGGAGAGTCAGTCTTCTTGTACTTAAGTCGGCATTGTGCCTTTTGTATTTAATTCCGATGCAATTTCTGTGTTTCATCGTCAATAAGAAGGACCAAGGGATACAGTAGACCTGGAGTGAAGCATCGTAATCTATAACTAGTGTCACAGGAATGGTTCTAAACATAGACAGTCAGAAGAGTCAGTCTTCTTGTACTTAAGTCGGAATTGTGCCTTTTGTATTTTATTCCGATGCAATTTCTGTGTTTCATCGTCAATAAGAATGTCCAAGGGATATAGTAAACTTGGAGTGAAGCATCGGAATCTATAACTAGTGTCACAGGAATGGTTGAAAACATAGACAGTAGGAAGCGTCAGTCTTCTTGTGCTTACGTCGACATTGTGCCTTTTCTATTTAATTCCGATGCAATTTCTGTGTTTCATCGTCAACAAGAAGGTCAGAGGGATACAATAAACCTGAAGTGAAGCATCGGAATCTATAGCTAGTGTCACATGAATGGTTCAAAACATAGCCAGTAAGAAGAGTCAGTCTTCTTGTTCCTAAGTCGGCATTGTGCGTTTTGTAATTAATTCCGATGCAATTTCTGTGTTTCATCGTCAATAAGAAGGTCCGAAGGAAACAGTAAACATCGAGTGAAGCATCGGAGTCAATAACTAGTGTCACAGGAATGGTTCAAATCATAGACAGTAAGAAGAGTCAGACTTCTTTTACTTATGTCGGTCGGCATTGTGCCTTTTGTATTTAATTCCGATGCAATTTCTGTGTTTCATCGTCAATAAGAAGGTACAAGGGATACAGTAAACCTGGAGTGAAGCATCGGAATCTATAAATAGTGTCAATGGTATGGTTCAAAACATAGACAGTAAGAAGAATCAGTCTTCTTGTACTTAAGTCGGCATTGTGCCTTTTGTATGTAATTCCAATGATATTTCTGTGTTTCATCGTCAATAAGAATGTCAGAGGGATACCGTAATCGTGAAGTGAACCATCGGAATCGATAACTAGTGTCACTGGAATGGTTCAAAGCATAGTCAGTAAGAAGAGTCAGTCTTGTTGTTTGTTCTGCATTGTGCCCTTTCTATTTAACTCCGATGCAATTTCTGTGTTTCATCGTCAATGAGAATGTCAGAGGGATACGATAAACCTAAAGCGAAGCATCGGAATCTATAACTAGTGTCACAGGAATGGTTCAAAACAAAGTCAGTAACAAGAGTCAGTCTTCTTGTCCTTCAGCCGGCATTGTGCCTTTTGTATTTAATTCCGATGCAATTTCTGTGTTTCATCGTCAATAAGAAGGTCCAAGGGATACAGTAAACCTGGAGTGAAGCATCGGAGTCTATCACTAGTGTCACAGGACTGGTTCAAAAATAGACAGTAAGAAGAGTTAGTCTTCTTGAACTTAGTTCGGCATTGTGCCTTTTGTATTTAATTCCGATGCAATTTCTGTGTTTCATCATCAACAAGAAGGTCAGAGGGATACAGTAAACCTGAAGTGAAGCATCGGAATCCATAACTAGTGTCACAGGAATGGTTCAAAACATAGTCAGTAAGAAGAGTTAGTCTTCTTTTACTTAAGTCGGCGTTGTGCCTTTTGTATTTAATTCCGATGCAATTTCTGTGTTTCATCGTCAATAAGAAGGTCCAAGGGATACAGTAAACCTGGAGTGAAGCATCGGAATCTGTAACTAGTGTCACAGGAATGGTTCAAATCATTGACAGTGAGAAGAGTCGGTCTTCGTGTACTTCAGTCGGCATTTTGCCTTTTGTATTTAATTCCGATGCAATTTTTGTGTTTCATCGTCAATGAGAAGGTCCAAGAGATACAGTAAACCTGAAGTGAAGCATCGGGATCTATAACTAGTGTCACAGGAATCGTTCAAAACATAGTCAGTAAGAAGAGTCAGTCTTCTTGTACTTAAATCGGCATAGTGCCTTTTCTATTTATTTCCGATGCAATTTCTGTGTTTCATCGTCAATAAGAAGGTCCAAGGGATACAATAAACCTGGAGTGAAGCATCGCAATCTATAAATAGTGTCAATGGTATGGTTCAAAACATAGATAGTAAGAAGAGTCAGTCTTCTTGTACTTAAGTCGGCATTGTGCCTTTTGTATTTAATTCCGATGCAATTTTTGTGTTTCATCGTCAATAAGAAGGTCAGAGGGATACTGTAAACCTGAAGTGAAGCATCGGAATCTATAGCTAGTGTCACAGTAATGGTTCAAAGCATAGTCTGTAAGAAGAGTCAGTCTTCTTGTACTTAATTCGGCATTGTGCCTTTAGTATTTAATTCCGATGCAATTTCTGTGTTTCATCGTCAATAAGAGGTTCCAAGGGATACAGTAAACATCAAGTGAAGCGTCGGAATCTATAATGGGTGTCACAGGAATGGTTCAAAACATAGTCAGTAGGAATAGTCGGTCTTCTTGTTCTTAAGTCGGCATTATGCCTTTTGTATTTAATTCCGATGCATTTTCTGTGTTTCATCGTCAATAAGAAGGTCCAAGGGATACAGTAAACCTGAAGTGATGCATCGGAATTTATAACTAGTGTCACAGGAATGGTTCAAATCATAGTCAGTAAGGAGAGTCAGTCTTCTTGTACTTAAGTCGGCATTGTGCCTTTTGTATTTAATTCCGATGCAATTTCTGTGTTTCATCGTCAATAAGAAGGACCAAGGGATACAGTAGACCTGGAGTGAAGCATCGGAATCTATAACTAGTGTCACAGGAATGGTTCAAAACATAGACAGTAAGAAGAGTCAGTCTTCTTGTACTTACGTCGACATTGTGTCTATTCTATTTCATTCCGATGCAATTTCTGCGTTTCATCGTCAATAAGAAGTTCAGAGGGATACAATAAACCTGAAGTGAAGCATCGCAATGTATAACTAGTGTCACAGGAATGGTTCAAAACAAAGTCAGTAAGAAGAGTCAGTCTTCTTGTCCTTAAGTCGGCATTGTGCCTTTTGTAATTAATTCCGATGCAATTTCTGTGTTTCATCGTCATTAAGAAGGTCCGAGGGATACAGTAAACCTGGAGTGAAGCATCGGAATCTATAACTAGTGTCACAGGAATGGTTCAAAACATAGTCAGTAAGAATAGCCAGTCTAATTGTACTTAAGTCATCATTGTGCATTTTCTATCTAATTCTGATGCAATTTCTGTGTTTCATCGTCAATATGATGGTCCAACCGATACAGTAAACCTGGAGTGAAGCATCGGAATCAATAACAAGTGTCACAGGAATGGTTCAAATCATAGACAGTAAGAAGAGTCAGACTTCTTTTACTTAAGTCGGCATTGTGCCTTTTGTATTTAATTCCGATGCAATTTCTGTGTTTCATCGTCAATAAGAAGGTCCACGGGATACAGTAAACCTGGAGTGAAGTATCGGAGTGTATCACTAGTGTCACAGGACTGGTTCAAAAATAGACAGTAAGAAGTGTCAGTCTGCTTGAACTTAATTCGGCATTGTGCCGTTTGTATTTAATTCCGATGCAATTTCTGAGTTTCATCATCAATAAGAAGGTCAGAGGGATACAGAAAACCTGAAGTTAAGCATCGGAATCTATAACTAGTGTCACAGGAATGGTTCAAATCATAGTCAGTAAGAAGAGTTAGTCTTCTTGTACTTAAGTCTGCGTTGTGCCTTTTGTATTTAATTCCGATGCAATTTCTGTGTATCTTCGTCAATAAGAAGGTCCAAGGGATACAGTAAACCTGGAGTGAAGCATCGGAATCTGTAACTAGTGTCACAGGAATGGTTCAAATCATAGACAGTAAGAAGAGTCGGTCTTCGTGTTCTTCAGTCGGCATTTTGCTTTTGTATTTAATTCCGATGCAATTTTTGTGTTTCATCGTCAATGAGAAGGTCCAAGGGATACAGTAAACCTGAAGTGAAGCATCGGGATCTATAACTAGTGTCACAGGGATCGTTCAAAACATAGTCAGTAAGAAGAGTCAGTCTTCTTGTACTTAAGTCGGCATAGTGCCTTTTCTATTTAATTCC
Source organism: Schistocerca piceifrons (assembly GCF_021461385.2). NCBI lineage: Eukaryota > Metazoa > Arthropoda > Insecta > Orthoptera > Acrididae > Schistocerca > Schistocerca piceifrons. The sequence continues at coordinate 150,735 of NW_025727989.1, read as the reverse complement.
GATGCAATTTCTGTGTTTCATCGTCAATACGAACGTCCAATGGATACAGTAAACCTGGAGTGAAGCATCGGAATCTATAAATAGTGTCAATGGTATGGTTCAAAACGTAGACAGTAAGAAGAGTCAGTCTTCTTGTACTTAAGTCGGCATTGTGCCTTTTGTATTTAATTCCGATGCAATTATTGTGTTTCATCGTCAATAAGAAGGTCAGAGGGATACAGTAAACCTGAAGTGAAGCATCGGAATCTATAGCTAGTGTCACAGGAATGGTTCAAAACATAGTCAGTAAGAAGAGTCAGTCTTCTTGTCCTTAAGTCGGCATTGTGCCTTTTGTATATAATTCCGATGCAATTTCTGTGTTTCATCGTCAATAAGACGGTCCAAGGGATACAGTAAACCTGGAGTGAAGCATCGGTATCTGTAACTAGTGTCACAGTAATGGTTCAAAGCATTGACAGTAAGAAGAGTCAGTCTTCTTGTCCTTAATTCGGCATTGTGCCTTTAGTATATAATTCCGATGCAATTTCTGTGTTACATCGTCAATAAGAAGTTCCAAGGGATACAGTAAACATCAAGTGAAGCGTCGGAATATATAACGGGTGTCACAGGAATGGTTTTAAACATAGTCAGTAGGAAGAGTCGCTCTTCTTGTACTTAAGTCGGCATTGTGCCTTTTGTATTTAATTCCGATGCATTTTCTGTGTTTCATCGTCAATAAGAAGGTCCAAGGGATACAGTAAACCTGAAGTGAAGCGTCGGAATTAATAACTAGAGTCACAGGAATTGTTCAAATCATAGTCGGTAAGGAGCGTCAGTCTTCTTGTACTTAAGTCGGCATTGTGCCTTTTCTATTTAATTCCGATGCAATTTCTGTGTTTCGTCGTCAATAAGAATGTCAGAGGTATACAATAAACCTGAAGCGAAGCATCGGAATATATAACTAGTGTCACAGAAATGGTTCAAAGCAAAGTCAGTAACAAGAGTCAGTCTTCTTGTCCTTAAGTCGGCATTGTGCCTTTTGTATTTAAATCCGATGCAATTTCTGTGTTTCATCATCAATAAGAATGTCAGAGGGATACAGTAAACCTGAAGTGAAGCATCGGAATCCATAACTAGTGTCACAGGAATGGTTCAAAACATAGTCAGTAAGAAGAGTTAGTCTTCTTGTACTTAAGTCGGCGTTGTGCCTTTTGTATTTAATTCCGATGCAATTTCTGTGTATCATCGTCAATAAGAAGGTCCAAGGGATACAGTAAACCTGGAGTGAAGCATCGGAATCCATAACTAGTGTCACAGGAATGGTTCAAATCATAGTCAGTAAGAAGAGTTAGTCTTCTTGTACTTAAGTCGGCGTTGTGCCTTTTGTATTTAATTCCGATGCAATTTTTGTGTTTCATCGTCAACGAGAAGGTCCAAGGGATACAATAAACCTGAAGTGAAGCATCGGGATCTATAACTAGTGTCACAGGGATCGTTCAAAACATAGTCAGTAAGAAGAGTCAGTCTTCTTGTACTTAAGTCGGCATAGTGCCGTTTCTATTTAATCCCGATGCAATTTCTGTGTTTCATCGTCAATAAGAACGTCCAATGGATACAGTAAACCTCGAGTGAAGCATCGGAATCTATAAATAGTGTCAATGGTATGGTTCAAAACATAGACAGTAAGAAGAGTCAGTCTTCTTGTCCTTAAGTCGGCATTGTGCCTTTTGTATATAATTCCGATGCAATTTCTGTGTTTCATCGTCAATAAGAAGGTCCAAGGGATACAGTAAACCTGGAGTGAAGCATCGGAATCTGTAACTAGTGTCACAGTAATGGTTCAAACATAGACAGTAAGAAGAGTCAGTCTTCTTGTAAATAAATTCGGCGTTCTGCCTTTAGTATTTAATTCCGATGCAATTTCTGTGTTTCATCGTCAATAAGAAGTTCCAAGGGATACAGTAAACATCAAGTGAAGCGCCGGAATCAACAACGGGTGTCACAGGAATGGTTCAAAACATAGTCAGTAGGAAGAGTCGGTCTTCTTGTACTTAAGTCGGCATTGTGCCTTTTGTATTTAATTCCGATGCATTTTCTGTGTTTCATCGTCAATAAGAAGGTCAGTGGGATACAGTAAACCTGAAGTGAAGCATCGGAATCTATAGCTAGTGTCACAGGAATGGTTCAAAACATAGTCTGTAAGAAGAGTCAGTCTTCTTGTACTTAATTCGGCATTGTGCCTTTAGTATTTAATTCCGATGCAATTTCTGTGTTTCATCGTCAATAAGAGGTTCCAAGGGATACAGTAAACATCAAGTGAAGCGTCGGAATCTATAATGGGTGTCACAGGAATGGTTCAAAACATAGTCAGTAGGAATAGTCGGTCTTCTTGTACTTAAGTCGGCATTGTGCCTTTTGTATTTAATTCCGATGCATTTTCAGTGTTTCATCATCAATAAGAAGGTCCAAGGGATACAGTAAACCTGAAGTGAAGCATCGGAATTTATAACTAGTGTCACAGGAATGGTTCAAAACATAGTCAGTAAGGAGAGTCAGTCTTCTTGTACTTAAGTCGGCATTGTGCCTTTTGTATTTAATTCCGATGCAATTTCTGTGTTTCATCGTCAATAAGAAAGACCAAGGGATACAGTAGACCTGGAGTGAAGCATCGGAATCTATAACTAGTGTCACAGGAATGGTTCAAAACATAGACAGTAAGAAGAGTCAGTCTTCTTGTACTTACGTCGACATTGTGTCTATTCTATTTCAATCCGATGCAATTTCTGTGTTTCATCGTCAATAAGACGGTCAGAGGGATACAATAAACCTGAAGTGAAGAATCGCAATGTATAACTAGTGTCACAGGAATGGTTCAAAACAAAGTCAGTAAGAAGAGTCAGTCTTCTTGTCCATAAGTCGGCATTGTGCCTTTTGTAATTAATTCCGATGCAATTTCTGTGTTTCATCGTCATTAAGAAGGTCCGAGGGATACAGTAAACCTGGAGTGAAGCATCGGAATCTATAACTAGTGTCACAGGAATGGTTCAAATCATAGACAGTAAGAAGAGTCGGTCTTCGTGTACTTCAGTCGGCATTTTGCCTTTTGTATCTAATTCCGATGCAATTTTTGTGTTTCATCGTCAATGAGAAGGTCCAAGGGATACAGTAAACCTGAAGTGAAGCATCGGGATCTATAACTGGTGTCACAGGGATCGTTCAAAACATAGTCAGTAAGAAGAGTCAGTCTTCTTGTACTTAAGTCGGCATAGTGCCTTTTGTATTTAATTCCGATGCAATTTCTGTGTTTCATCGTCAATAAGAACGTCCAATGGATACAGTAAACCTGGAGTGAAGCATCGGAATCTATAAATAGTGTTAATGGTATGGTTCAAAACATAGACAGTAAGAAGAGTCAGTCTTCTTGTACGTAAGTCGGCATTGTGCCTTTTCTATTTAATTCCGATGCAATTTCTGTGTTTCATCGTCAATAAGAATGTCAGAGGTATACAATAAACCTGAAGCGAAGCATCGGGATATATAACTAGTGTCACAGAAATGGTTCAAAGCAAAGTCAGTAACAAGAGTCAGTCTTCTTGTCCTTAAGTCGGCATTGTGCCTTTTGTATTTAAAACCGATGCAATTTCTGTGTTTCATCATCAATAAGAAGGTCAGAGGGATACAGTAAACCTGAAGTGAAGCATCGGAATCCATATCTAGTGTCACAGGATTCGTTTAAAACATAGTCAGTAAGAAGGGTTAGTCTTCTTGTACTTAAGTCGGCGTTGTGCCTTTTGTATTTAATTCCGATGCTATTTCTGTGTATCATCGTCAATAAGAAGGTCCAAGGGATACAGTAAACCTGGAGTGAAGCATCGGAATCTGTAACTACTGTCACAGGAATGGTTCAAATCATAGACAGTGAGAAGAGTCGGTCTTCGTGTACTTCAGTCGGCATTTTGCCTTTTGTATTTAATTCCGATGCAATTTTTGTGTTTCATCGTCAATGAGAAGGTCCAAGAGATACAGTAAACCTGAAGTGAAGCATCGGGATCTATAACTAGTGTCACAGGAATCGTTCAAAACATAGTCAGTAAGAAGAGTCAGTCTTCTTGTACTTAAGTCGGCATAGTGCCTTTTCTATTTAATTCCGATGCAATTTCTGTGTTTCCTCGTCAATAAGAAGGTCCAAGGGATACAGTAAACCTGGAGTGAAGCATCGGAATCTATAAATAGTGTCAATGGTATGGTTCAAAACATAGACAGTAAGAAGAGTCAGTCTTCTTGTCCTTAAGTCGGCATTGTGCCTTTTGTATATAATTCCGATGCAATTTCTGTGTTTCATCGTCAATAAGAAGGTCCAAGGGATACAGTAAACCTGGAGTGAAGCATCGGAATCTGTAACTAGTGTCACAGTAATGGTTCAAACATAGACAGTAAGAAGAGTCAGTCTTCTTGTAAGTAAATTCGGCATTCTGCCTTTAGTATTTAATTCCGATGCAATTTCTGTGTTTCATCGTCAATAAGAAGTTCCAAGGGATACAGTAAACATCAAGTGAAGCGTCGGAATCAACAACGGGTGTCACAGGAATGGTTCACAACATAGTCAGTAGGAAGAGTCGGTCTTCTTGTACTTAAGTCGGCATTGTGCCTTTTGTATTTAATTCCGATGCATTTTCTGTGTTTCATCGTCAATAAGGAGGTCCAAGGGATACAGTAAACCTGAAGTGAAGCATCGGAATTTATAACTAGTGTCACAGGAATGGTTCAAAACGTAGTCAGTAAGGAGAGTCAGTCTTCTTGTACTTAAGTCGGCATAGTGCCTTTTGTATTTAATTCCGATGCAATTTCTGTGTTTCATCGTCAATAAGAAGGACCAAGGGATAAAGTAGACCTGGAGTGAAGCATCGGAATCTATAACTAGTGTCACATGGATGGTTCAAAACATAGGCAGTCAGAAGAGTCAGTCTTCTTGTACTTAAGTCGGCATTGTGCCTTTTCTATTTAATTCCGATGCAATTTCTGTGTTTCATCGTCAATAAGAATGTCTGAGGGTTACAATAAACCTGAAGCGAAGCATCGGAATCTATAACTAGTGTCACAGGAATGGTTCAAAACATAGTCAGTAAGAAGAGTCAGTCTTCTTGTCCTTAAGTCGGCATTGTGCCTTTTGTATATAATTCCGATGCAATTTCTGTGTTTCATCGTCAATAAGAAGGTCCAAGGGATACAGTAAACGTGGAGTGAAGCATCGAAATCTGTAACTAGTGTCACAATAATGGTTCAAAACATAGACAGTAAGGAGAGTCAGTCTTCTTGTACTTAATTCGGCATTGTGCCTTTAGTATTTAATTCCGATGCAATTTCTGTGTTTCATCGTCAATAAGAAGTTCCAAGGGATACAGTAAACATCAAGTGAAGCGTCGGAATCTATAACGATTGTCACAGGAATGATTCAAAGCATAGTCAGTAGGAAGAGTCGGTCTTCTTGTACTTAAGTCGGCATTGTGCCTTTTGTATTTATTTCCGATGCATTTTCTGTGTTTCATCGTCAATAAGAAGGTCCAAGGGATACAGTAAACCTGAAGTGAAGCATCGGAATTTATAACTAGTGTCACAGGAATGGGTCAAAACAAAGTCAGTAAGGAGAGTCAGTCTTCTTGTACTTAAGTCGGCATTGTGCCTTTTGTATTTAATTCCGATGCAATTTCTGTGTTTCATCGTCAATAAGAAGGACCAAGGGATACAGTAGACCTGGAGTGAAGCATCGGAATCTATAACTAGTGTCACTGGGATGGTACAAAACATAGTCAGTAAGAAGAGTCAGTCTTGTTGTACTTAATTCGGCATTGTGCCTTTTCTATTTAATTCCGATGCAATTTCTGTGTTTCATCATCAATAAGAAGGTCAGAGGGATACAGTAAACCTGAAGTGAAGCATCGGAATCCATAACTAGTGTCACAGGAATGGTTCAAAACATAGTCAGTAAGAAGAGTTAGTCTTCTTGTACTTAAGTCGGCGTTGTGCCTTTTGTATTTAATTCCGATGCAATTTCTGTGTATCATCGTCAATAAGAAGGTCCAAGGGAGACAGTAAACCTGGTGTGAAGCATCGGAATCTGTAACTACTGTCACAGGAATGGATCAAATCATAGACAGTGAGAAGAGTCGGTCTTCGTGTACTTCAGTCGGCATTTTGCCTTTTGTATTTAATTCCGATGCTATTTTTGTGTTTCATCGTCAATGAGAAGGTCCAAGAGATACAGTAAACCTGAAGTGAAGCATCGGGATCTATAACTAGTGTCACAGGAATCGTTCAAAACATAGTCAGTAAGAAGAGTCAGTCTTCTTGTACTTAAGTCGGCATTGTGATTTTTCTATTTTATTCCGATGCAATTTCTGTGATTCATCGTCAATAAGAAGGTCCAAGGGATACAGTAAACCTGGAGTGAAGCATCGGAATCTATAAATAGTGTCAATGGTATGGTTCAAAACATAGACAGTAAGAAGAGTCAGTCTTCTTGTACTTATGTCGGCATTGTGCCTTTAGTATTTAATTCCGATGCAATTTCTGTGTTTCATCGTCAATAAGAAGGTCAGAGGGATACAGTAAACCTGAAGTGAAGCATCGGAATCTATAGCTAGTGTCACAGGAATGGTTCAAAACATAGTCAGTAAGAAGAGTCAGTGTTCTTGTCCTTAAGTCGGCATTGTGCCTTTTGTATATAATTCCGATGCAATTTCTGTGTTTCATCGTCAATAAGACGGTCCAAGGGATACAGTAAACCTGGAGTGAAGCATCAATATCTGTAACTAGTGTCACAGTAATGGTTCAAAGCATTGACAGTAAGAACAGTCAGTCTTCTTGTCCTTAATTCGGCATTGTGCCTTTAGTATATAATTCCGATGCAATTTCTGTGTTTCATCGTCAATAAGAAGTTCCAAGGGATACAGTAAACATCAAGTGAAGCGTCGGAATATATAACGGGTGTCACAGGAATGGTTTTAAGCATAGTCAGTAGGAAGAGTCGCTCTTCTTGTACTTAAGTCGGCATTGTGCCTTTTGTATTTAATTCCGATGAATTTTCTGTGTTTCATCGTCAATAAGAAGGTCCAAGGGATACAGTAAACCTGAAGTGAAGCATCGGAATTAATAACTAGAGTCACAATAATTGTTCAAATCATAGTCGGTAAGGAGAGTCAGTCTTCTTGTACTTAAGTCGGCATTGTGCCTTTTCTATTTAATTCCGATGCAATTTCTGTGTTTCACCGTCAATAAGAAGGACCAAGGGATACAGTAGACCTGGAGTGAAGCATCGGAATCCATAACTAGTGTCACAGGGATGGTTCAAAGCACAGACAGTCAGAAGAGTTAGTATTCTTGTACGTAAGTCGGCATTGTGCCTTTTCTATTTAATTCCGATGCAATTTCTGTGTTTCATCGTCAATAAGAATGTCAGCGGGATACAGTAATCCTGAAGTGAAGCATCGGAATCGATAACTAGTGTCATAGGAATGGTTCAAAGCATAGTCAGTAAGAAGAGTCAGTCTTGTTGTTTATTCGGCATTGTGCCTTTTCTATTTAATTCCGATGCAATTTCTGTGTTTCATCGTCAATAAGAATGTCAGAGGTATACAATAAACCTGAAGCGAAGCATCGGAATATATAACTAGTGTCACAGAAATGGTTCAAAGCAAAGTCAGTAACAAGAGTCAGTCTTCTTGTCCTTAAGTCGGCATTGTGCCTTTTGTATTTAAATCCGATGCAATTTCTGTGTTTCATCATCAATAAGAAGGTCAGAGGGATACAGTAAACCTGAAGTGAAGCATCGGAATCCATATCTAGTGTCACAGGAATCGTTTAAAACATAGTCAGTAAGAAGAGTTAGTCTTCTTGTACTTAAGTCGGCATTGTGCCTTTTGTATTTAATTCCGATGCTATTTCTGTGTATCATCGTCAATAAGAAGGTCCAAGGGATACAGTAAACCTGGAGTGAAGCATCGGAATTTATAACTAGTGTCACAGGAATGGTTCAAAACGTAGTCAGTAAGGAGAGTCAGTCTTCTTGTACTTAAGTCGGCATAGTGCCTTTTGTATTTAATTCCGATGCAATTTCTGTGTTTCATCGTCAATAAGAAGGACCAAGGGATAAAGTAGACCTGGAGTGAAGCATCGGAATCTATAACTAGTGTCACATGGATGGTTCAAAACATAGGCAGTCAGAAGAGTCAGTCTTCTTGTACTTAAGTCGGCATTGTGCCTTTTCTATTTAATTCCGATGCAATTTCTGTGTTTCATCGTCAATAAGAATGTCTGAGGGTTACAATAAACCTGAAGCGAAGCATCGGAATCTATAACTAGTGTCACAGGAATGGTTCAAAACATAGTCAGTAAGAAGAGTCAGTCTTCTTGTCCTTAAGTTGGCATTGTGCCTTTTGTATATAATTCCGATGCAATTTCTGTGTTTCATCGTCAATAAGAAGGTCCAAGGGATACAGTAAACGTGGAGTGAAGCATCGAAATCTGTAACTAGTGTCACAATAATGGTTCAAAACATAGACAGTAAGGAGAGTCAGTCTTCTTGTACTTAATTCGGCATTGTGCCTTTAGTATTTAATTCCGATGCAATTTCTGTGTTTCATCGTCAATAAGAAGTTCCAAGGGATACAGTAAACATCAAGTGAAGCGTCGGAATCTATAACGATTGTCACAGGAATGATTCAAAGCATAGTCAGTAGGAAGAGTCGGTCTTCTTGTACTTAAGTCGGCATTGTGCCTTTTGTATTTATTTCCGATGCATTTTCTGTGTTTCATCGTCAATAAGAAGGTCCAAGGGATACAGTAAACCTGAAGTGAAGCATCGGAATTTATAACTAGTGTCACAGGAATGGGTCAAAACAAAGTCAGTAAGGAGAGTCAGTCTTCTTGTACTTAAGTCGGCATTGTGCCTTTTGTATTTAATTCCGATGCAATTTCTGTGTTTCATCGTCAATAAGAAGGACCAAGGGATACAGTAGACCTGGAGTGAAGCATCGGAATCTATAACTAGTGTCACTGGGATGGTACAAAACATAGTCAGTAAGAAGAGTCAGTCTTGTTGTACTTAATTCGGCATTGTGCCTTTTCTATTTAATTCCGATGCAATTTCTGTGTTTCATCATCAATAAGAAGGTCAGAGGGATACAGTAAACCTGAAGTGAAGCATCGGAATCCATAACTAGTGTCACAGGAATGGTTCAAAACATAGTCAGTAAGAAGAGTTAGTCTTCTTGTACTTAAGTCGGCGTTGTGCCTTTTGTATTTAATTCCGATGCAATTTCTGTGTATCATCGTCAATAAGAAGGTCCAAGGGAGACAGTAAACCTGGTGTGAAGCATCGGAATCTGTAACTACTGTCACAGGAATGGATCAAATCATAGACAGTGAGAAGAGTCGGTCTTCGTGTACTTCAGTCGGCATTTTGCCTTTTGTATTTAATTCCGATGCTATTTTTGTGTTTCATCGTCAATGAGAAGGTCCAAGAGATACAGTAAACCTGAAGTGAAGCATCGGGATCTATAACTAGTGTCACAGGAATCGTTCAAAACATAGTCAGTAAGAAGAGTCAGTCTTCTTGTACTTAAGTCGGCATTGTGATTTTTCTATTTTATTCCGATGCAATTTCTGTGATTCATCGTCAATAAGAAGGTCCAAGGGATACAGTAAACCTGGAGTGAAGCATCGGAATCTATAAATAGTGTCAATGGTATGGTTCAAAACATAGACAGTAAGAAGAGTCAGTCTTCTTGTACTTATGTCGGCATTGTGCCTTTAGTATTTAATTCCGATGCAATTTCTGTGTTTCATCGTCAATAAGAAGGTCAGAGGGATACAGTAAACCTGAAGTGAAGCATCGGAATCTATAGCTAGTGTCACAGGAATGGTTCAAAACATAGTCAGTAAGAAGAGTCAGTGTTCTTGTCCTTAAGTCGGCATTGTGCCTTTTGTATATAATTCCGATGCAATTTCTGTGTTTCATCGTCAATAAGACGGTCCAAGGGATACAGTAAACCTGGAGTGAAGCATCAATATCTGTAACTAGTGTCACAGTAATGGTTCAAAGCATTGACAGTAAGAACAGTCAGTCTTCTTGTCCTTAATTCGGCATTGTGCCTTTAGTATATAATTCCGATGCAATTTCTGTGTTTCATCGTCAATAAGAAGTTCCAAGGGATACAGTAAACATCAAGTGAAGCGTCGGAATATATAACGGGTGTCACAGGAATGGTTTTAAGCATAGTCAGTAGGAAGAGTCGCTCTTCTTGTACTTAAGTCGGCATTGTGCTTTTTGTATTTAATTCCGATGAATTTTCTGTGTTTCATCGTCAATAAGAAGGTCCAAGGGATACAGTAAACCTGAAGTGAAGCATCGGAATTAATAACTAGAGTCACAATAATTGTTCAAATCATAGTCGGTAAGGAGAGTCAGTCTTCTTGTACTTAAGTCGGCATTGTGCCTTTTCTATTTAATTCCGATGCAATTTCTGTGTTTCACCGTCAATAAGAAGGACCAAGGGATACAGTAGACCTGGAGTGAAGCATCGGAATCCATAACTAGTGTCACAGGGATGGTTCAAAGCACAGACAGTCAGAAGAGTTAGTATTCTTGTACGTAAGTCGGCATTGTGCCTTTTCTATTTAATTCCGATGCAATTTCTGTGTTTCATCGTCAATAAGAATGTCAGCGGGATACAGTAATCCTGAAGTGAAGCATCGGAATCGATAACTAGTGTCACAGGAATGGTTCAAAGCATAGTCAGTAAGAAGAGTCAGTCTTGTTGTTTATTCGGCATTGTGCCTTTTCTATTTAATTCCGATGCAATTTCTGTGTTTCATCGTCAATAAGAATGTCAGAGGTATACAATAAACCTGAAGCGAAGCATCGGAATATATAACTAGTGTCACAGAAATGGTTCAAAGCAAAGTCAGTAACAAGAGTCAGTCTTCTTGTCCTTAAGTCGGCATTGTGCCTTTTGTATTTAAATCCGATGCAATTTCTGTGTTTCATCATCAATAAGAAGGTCAGAGGGATACAGTAAACCTGAAGTGAAGCATCGGAATCCATATCTAGTGTCACAGGAATCGTTTAAAACATAGTCAGTAAGAAGAGTTAGTCTTCTTGTACTTAAGTCGGCGTTGTGCCTTTTTATTTAATTCCGATGCTATTTCTGTGTATCATCGTCAATAAGAAGGTCCAAGGGATACAGTAAACCTGGAGTGAAGCATCGGAATCTGTAACTACTGTCACAGGAATGGTTCAAATCATAGACAGTGAGAAGAGTCGGTCTTCGTGTACTTCAGTCGGCATTTTGCCTTTTGTATTTAATTCCGATGCAATTTTTGTGTTTCATCGTCAATGAGAAGGTCCAAGAGATACAGTAAACCTGAAGTGAAGCATCGGGATCTATAACTAGTGTCACAGGAATCGTTCAAAACATAGTCAGTAAGAAGAGTCAGTCTTCTTGTACTTAAGTCGGCATAGTGCCTTTTCTATTTAATTCCGATGCAATTTCTGTGTTTCCTCGTCAATAAGAAGGTCCAAGGGATACAGTAAACCTGGAGTGAAGCATCGGAATCTATAAATAGTGTCAATGGTATGGTTCAAAACATAGACAGTAAGAAGAGTCAGTCTTCTTGTCCTTAAGTCGGCATTGTGCCTTTTGTATATAATTCCGATGCAATTTCTGTGTTTCATCGTCAATAAGAAGGTCCAAGGGATACAGTAAACCTGGAGTGAAGCATCGGAATCTGTAACTAGTGTCACAGTAATGGTTCAAACATAGACAGTAAGAAGAGTCAGTCTTCTTGTAAGTAAATTCGGCATTCTGCCTTTAGTATTTAATTCCGATGCAATTTCTGTGTTTCATCGTCAATAAGAAGTTCCAAGGGATACAGTAAACATCAAGTGAAGCGTCGGAATCAACAACGGGTGTCACAGGAATGGTTCAAAACATAGTCAGTAGGAAGAGTCGGTCTTCTTGTACTTAAGTCGGCATTGTGCCTTTTGTATTTAATTCCGATGCATTTTCTGTGTTTCATCGTCAATAAGGAGGTCCAAGGGATACAGTAAACCTGAAGTGAAGCATCGGAATTTATAACTAGTGTCACAGGAATGGTTCAAAACGTAGTCAGTAACGAGAGTCAGTCTTCTTGTACTTAAGTCGGCATTGTGCCTTTTGTATTTAATTCCGATGCAATTTCTGTGTTTCATCGTCAATAAGAAGGACCAAGGGATAAAGTAGACCTGCAGTGAAGCATCGGAATCTATAACTAGTGTCACATGGATGGTTCAAAACATAGGCAGTCAGAAGAGTCAGTCTTCTTGTACTTAAGTCGGCATTGTGCCTTTTCTATTTAATTCCGATGCAATTTCTGTGTTTCATCGTCAATAAGAATGTCTGAGGGTTACAATAAACCTGAAGCGAAGCATCGGAATCTATAACTAGTGTCACAGGAATGGTTCAAAACATAGTCAGTAAGAAGAGTCAGTCTTCTTGTCCTTAAGTTGGCATTGTGCCTTTTGTATATAATTCCGATGCAATTTCTGTGTTTCATCGTCAATAAGAAGGTCCAAGGGATACAGTAAACGTGGAGTGAAGCATCGAAATCTGTAACTAGTGTCACAATAATGGTTCAAAACATAGACAGTAAGGAGAGTCAGTCTTCTTGTACTTAATTCGGCATTGTGCCTTTAGTATTTAATTCCGATGCAATTTCTGTGTTTCATCGTCAATAAGAAGTTCCAAGGGATACAGTAAACATCAAGTGAAGCGTCGGAATCTATAACGATTGTCACAGGAATGATTCAAAGCATAGTCAGTAGGAAGAGTCGGTCTTCTTGTACTTAAGTCGGCATTGTGCCTTTTGTGTTTATTTCCGATGCATTTTCTGTGTTTCATCGTCAATAAGAAGGTCCAAGGGATACAGTAAACCTGAAGTGAAGCATCGGAATTTATAACTAGTGTCACAGGAATGGGTCAAAACAAAGTCAGTAAGGAGAGTCAGTCTTCTTGTACTTAAGTCGGCATTGTGCCTTTTGTATTTAATTCCGATGCAATTTCTGTGTTTCATCGTCAATAAGAAGGACCAAGGGATACAGTAGACCTGGAGTGAAGCATCGGAATCTATAACTAGTGTCACTGGGATGGTACAAAACATAGACAGTCAGAAGAGTCAGTCTTCTTGTACTTAAGTCGGCATTGTGCCTTTTCTATTTAATTCCGATGCAATTTCTGTGTTTCATCGTCAATAAGAATGTCAGAGGGATACAGTTATCCTGAAGTGAAGCATCGGAATCGATAACTAGTGTCACAGGAATGGTTCAAAACATAGTCAGTAAGAAGGGTCAGTCTTGTTGTACTTAATTCGGCATTGTGCCTTTTCTATTTAATTCCGATGCAATTTCTGTGTTTCATCGTCAATAAGAATGTCAGAGGGATACAATAAACCTGAAGCGAAGCATCGGAATATATAACTAGTGTCACAGAAATGGTTCAAAACAAAGTCATTAACAAGAGTCGGTCTTCTTGTCCTTAAGTCGGCATTGTGCCTTTTGTATTTAATTCCGATGCAATTTCTGTGTTTCATCATCATTAAGAAGGTCAGAGGGATACAGTAAACCTGAAGTGAAGCATCGGAATCCATAACTAGTGTCACAGGAATGGTTCAAAACATAGTTAGTAAGAAGAGTTAGTCTTCTTGTACTTAAGTCGGCGTTGTGCCTTTTGTATTTAATTCCGATGCAATTTCTGTGTATCATCGTCAATAAGAAGGTCCAAGGGAGACAGTAAACCTGGAGTGAAGCATCGGAATCTGTAACTACTGTCACAGGAATGGATCAAATCATAGACAGTGAGAAGAGTCGGTCTTCGTGTACTTCAGTCGGCATTTTGCCTTTTGTATTTAATTCCGATGCTATTTTTGTGTTTCATCGTCAATGAGAAGGTCCAAGAGATACAGTAAACCTGAAGTGAAGCATCGGGATCTATAACTAGTGTCACAGGAATCGTTCAAAACATAGTCAGTAAGAAGAGTAAGTTTTCTTGTACTTAAGTCGGCATTGTGATTTTTCTATTTTATTCCGATGCAATTTCTGTGTTTCATCGTCAATAAGAAGGTCCAAGGGATACAGTAAACCTGGAGTGAAGCATCGGAATCTATAAATAGTGTCAATGGTATGGTTCAAAACATAGACAGTAAGAAGAGTCAGTCTTCTTAAACTAATGTCGGCATTGTGCCTTTAGTATTTAATTCCGATGCAATTTCTGTGTTTCATCGTCAATAAGAAGGTCAGAGGGATACAGTAAACCTGAAGTGAAGCATCGGAATCTATAGGTAGTGTCACAGGAATGGTTCAAAACATAGTCTGTAAGAAGAGTCAGTCTCCTTGTCCTTAAGTCGGCATTGTGCCTTTTGTATATAATTCCGATGCAATATCTGTGTTTCATCGTCAATAAGAAGGTCCAAGGGATACAGTAAACGTGGAGTGAAGCATCGGAATCTGTAACTAGTGTCACAGTAATGGTTCAAAACATAGACAGTAAGAAGAGTCAGTCTTCTTGTACTTAATTCGGCATTGTGCCTTTAGTATTTAATTCCGATGCAATTTCTGTGTTTCATCGACAATAAGAAGTTCCAATGGATACAGTAAACATCAAGTGAAGCGTCGGAATCTACAACGGGTGTCACAGGAATGGTTCAAAACATAGTCAGTAGGAAGAGTCGGTCTTCTTGTACTTAAGTCGGCATTGTGCCTTTTGTATTTAATTCCGACGAATTTTCTGTGTTTCATCGTCAATAACAAGGTCCAAGGGATACAGTAAACCTGAAGTGAAGCATCGTAATTTATAACTAGTGTCACAGGAATGGTTCAAAACATAGTCAGTAAGGAGAGTCAGTCTTCTTGTACTTAAGTCGGCATTGTGCCTTTTGTATTTAATTCCGATGGAATTTCTGTGTTTCATCGTCAATAAGAAGGACCAAGGGATACAGTAGACCTAGAGTGAAGCATCGGAATCTATAACTAGTGTCACATGGATGGTTCAAAGCATAGACAGTCAGAAGAGTCTGTCTTCTTGTACTTATGTCGGCATTGTGCCTTTTCTATTTAATTCCGAAGCAATTTCTGTGTTTCATCGTCAATAAGAATGTCAGAGGGATACAGTAATCCTGAAGTGAAGCATCGGAATCGATAACTAGTGTCACAGGAATGGTTCAAAACATAGTCAGTAAGAAGAGTCAGACTTGTTGTACTTAATTCGGCATTGTGCCTTTTCCATTTAATTCCGATGCAATTTCTGTGTTTCATCGTCAATAAGAATGTCAGAGGGTTACAATAAACCTGAAGCGAAGCATCGGAATCTATAACTAGTGTCACAGAAATGGTTCAAAACAAAGTCAGTAAGAAGAGTCAGTCTTCTTGTCCTTAAGTAGGCATTGTGACTTTTGTATTTAATTCCGATGCAATTTCTGTGTTTCATCGTCAATAAGAAGGTCCAAGGGATATAGTAAACCTGGAGTGAAGCATCGGAATTTATAACTAGTGTCACAGGAATATTTCAAACATAGACAGTAAGAAGAGTCAGTCTTCTTGTACTTAATTCGGCATAGTGCCTTTTCTATTTAATTCCGATGCAATTTCTGTGTTTCATCGTCAATAAGAAGGTCCAAGGGATACAGTACACCTGGCGTGAAGCATCGGAATCTATAAATAGTGTCAATGGTATGGTTCAAAACATAGACAGTAAGAAGAGTCAGTCTTCTTGTACTTAAGTCGGCATTGTGCCTTTTGTATTTAATTCCGATGCAATTTCTGTGTTTCATCGTCAATAAGAAGGTCAGAGGGATACAGTAAACCTGAAGTGAAGCATCGGAATCTATAGCTAGTGTCACAGGAATGGTTCAAAACATAGTCAGTAAGAAGAGTCAGTCTTCTTGTCCTTAAGTCGGCATTGTGCCTTTTGTATATAATTCCGATGCAATTTCTGTGTTTCATCGTCAATACGAAGGACCAAGGGATACAGTAGACCTGGAGTGAAGCATCGGAATCTATAACTAGTGTCACTGGGATGGTTCAAAACATGGTCAGTAAGAAGAGTCAGTCTTCTTGTACTTAAGTCGGCATTGTGCATTTTGTATTTAATTCCGATGCAATTTTTGTGTTTCATCGTCAATGAAAAGGTCCAAGGGATACAGTAAACCTGAAGTGAAGCATCGGGATCTATAACTAGTGTCACAGGAATCGTTCAAAACATAGTCAGTAAGAAGAGTCAGTCTTCTTGTACTTAAGTCGGCATTGTGCCTTTTGTATTTAATTCCGATTCTATTTCTGTGTTTCATCGTTAATAAGAAGGTCAGAGGGATACAGTAAACCTGAAGTGAAGCATCGGAATCTATAGCTAGTGTCACAGGAATGGTTCAAAACATAGTCAGTAAGAAGAGTCTGTCTTCTTGTACTTAATTCGGCATTGTGCTTTTTGTATTTAATTCCGATGCAATTTCTGTGTTTCATCGTCAATAAGAATGTCCCAGGGATACAGTAAACCTGGGCTGAAGCATCGGAATCTGTAACTAGTATCACAGTAATTGTTCAAAACATAGACAGTAAGAAGAGTCAGTCTTCTTGTACTTAATTCGGCATTGTGCTTTTTGTATTTAATTCCGATGCAATTTCTGTGTTTCATCGTCAATAAGAAGGTCCAAGGGATACTGTAACCATCAAGTGAAGCGTCGGAATCTATAACGGGTGTCACTGGAATGGTTCAAAACATAGTCAGTGGGAAGAGTCGGTCTTCTTGTACTTAAGTCGGCGTTGTGCCTTTTGTATTTAATTCCGATGCAATTTCTGTGTTTCATCGTCAATAAGAAGGACCAAGAGATACAGTAGACTTGGAGTGAAGCATCGGAATCTATAACTAGTGTCACAGGGATGGTTCAAATCATAGACAGTAAGAAGAGTCAGTCTTCTTGTACTTAAGTCGGCATTCTGCCTTTTCTATTTAATTCCGATGCAATTTCTGTGTTTCATAGTCAATAAGAAGGTCAGAGAGATACAGTAATCCTGAAGTGAAGCATCGGAATCGATAACTAGTGTCACAGGAACGGTTCAAAACATAGTCAGTAAGAAGAGTCAGTCTTGTTGTACTTAAGTCGGCATTGTGCCTTTTCTATTTAATTCCGATGCAATTTCTGTGTTTCATTGTCAATAAGAATGTCCGGGGGATACAATAAACCTGAAGCGAAGCATCGGAATCTAAACTAGTGTCACAGAAATGGTTCAAAACTATCTCAGTAAGAAGAGTCAGTCTTCTTGTCCTTAAGTCGGCATTGTGCCTTTTGTATTTAATTCCGATGCAATTTCTTGTTTTATCGTCAATAAGAAGGTCCAAGGGATACAGTAAACCTGGAGTGAAACATCGGAATCTATAACTAGTATCACAGGAATGTTTCAAAACATAGACAGTAAGAAGAGTCAGTCTTCTTGTACTTATGTCGACATTGTGCCTTTTCTATTTAATTCCGATGCAATTTCTGTGTTTCATCGTCGATAAGAAGGTCAGAGGTATACAATAAACCTGAAGTGAAGCATCGGAATCTATAACTAGTGTCACAGGAATAGTTCAAAGCAAAGTCAGTAAGAAGAGTCAGTCTTCTTGTCCATAAGTCGGCATTGTGCCGTTTGGAATTAATTCCGATGCAATTTCTGTGTTTCGTCGTCAATAAGAAGGTCCAAGGTATACAGTAAACCTGAGGTGAAGCATCGGAATCTATAACTAGTGTCACAGGAATGGTTCAAAACATAGACAGTAAGAAGAGTCAGTCTTCTTGTACTTAATTCTGCATTGTGCCTTTTGTATTTAATTCCGATGCAATTTCTGTGTTTCATCGTCAATAAGAAGGTCCAAGGGATACAGTAAACCTGGAGTGAAGCAACGGAATCTGGAACTAGTGTAACAGGAATGGTTCAAATCATAGACAGTAAGAAGAGTCAGTCTTCGTGTACTTCAGTCGGCATTTTGACTTTTGTATTTAATTCCGATGCAGTTTTTGTGTTTCATCGTCATTAAAAAGGTCACAGGAATGGTTCAAATCATAGTCAGTAAGAAGAGTCAGTCTTCTTGTCCTTAAGTCGGCATTGTGCCTTTTCTATTTAATTCCGATGCAATTTCTGTGTTTCATCGTCAATAAGAATGTCAGAGGGATACAATAAACCTGAAGCGAAGAATCGGAATCTATAACTAGTGTCACAGAAATGGCTCAAAACAAAGTCAGTAAGAAGAGTCAGTCTTATTGTCCTTAAGTCGGCATTGTGCCTTTTGTATTTAATTCCGATGCAATTTCTGTGTTTCATCGACAATAAGAGGTTCCAAGGGATACAGTAAAACCTGGAGTGAAGCATCGGAATCTATAACTAGTGTCACAGAAATGGTTCAAAGCAAAGTCAGTAAGAAGAGTCAGTCTTCTTGTACTTAAGTCGGCATTTTGCCTTATGTATTTAATACCGATGCAATTTCTGTGTTTCGTCGTCAAGAGGAAGGTCCAAGGTATACAGTAAACCTGAGGTGAAGCATCGGAATCTATAGCTAGTCTCACAGGAATGGTTTAAAACATAGTCAGTAAGAAGAGTAAGTCGTCTTGTCCTTAAGTCGGCATTGTGCCTTTTGTATTTAATTCCGATGCAATTTCTGTGTTTCATCGACAATAAGAGGTTCCAAGGGATACACTAAAACCTGGAGTGAAGCAACGGAACCTATAACTAGTGTCACAGGAATGGTTCAAAACATAGACAGTAAGAAGAGTCAGTCTTCTTGTACTTAATTCTGCATTGTGCCTTTTGTGTTTAATTCCGATGCAATATCAGTGTTTCATCGTCAACAAGAAGGTCCAAGGGATACAGTAAACCTGAAGTGAAGCATCGGAATTTGTAACCTGTATCACAGGAATGGTTCAAAACATAGTCAGTAAGAAGAGTCAGTCTTCTTGTACTTCAGTCGGCATTGTGCCTTGGCTATTTAATTCCGATGCAATTTCTGTGTTTCATCGTCAATAACAAGGTCCAATGGATACAGTAAACCTGGAGTGAAGCGTCGGAATCTATAACTAGTGTCAATGGAATGGTTCAAAACATAGACAGTAAGAAGAGTCAGTCTTCTTGTACTTAAGTCGGCATTTTGATTGTTGTATTTAATTCCGATGCTATTTCTGTCCTTCATCGTCAAGAAGAAGGTCCAAAGGATACAGTAAACCTGAAGTGAAGCTTCGGAATCTATAACTAGTGTCACAGGGATGATTCAAAACGTAGACAGTAAGAAGAGTCAGTCTTCTTCTACTTATGTCGGCACTGTGCCTTTTGTATTTAATTCCGATGCAATTTCTGTGTTTCGTCGTCAATAACAAGGTCCAAGGGATACAGTAAACCTGAAGTGAAGCATCGGAATCTATAACTAGTGTTACAGGAATGGTTCAAATCATAGACAGTAAGAATAGTCAGTCTCCTTGTACTTAATTCTGCACTGTGCCTTTTGTATTTAATTCCGATGCAATTTCTGTGTTTCATCGACAATAAGAAGGTCCAAGGGATACAGTACACCTGGAGTGAAGCATCGGAATCTATAACTAGTGTCACAGGAATGGTACAAATCTTAGTCAGTAAGAAGAGTCAGTCTTCTTTTCTTAAGTCGGCATTGTACTTTTCACTTTAATTCCGATGCAATTTCTGTGATTCATCGTCAATAACAAGGTCCAAGGGACACAGTAAACCTGGAGTGAAGCATCGGAATCTATAAGTAGTGTCAATGGAATGGTTCAAATCAAAGATAGTAAGAAGAGTCAGACTTCTTGTACTTAAGTCGGCATTGTGCCTTTTGATTTTAATTCCGATGCTATTTCTGTGTTTCTTAGTCAATTAGAAGGTCAGAGGGGTACAGTAAACCTGAAGTGAAACATCGGAATCTATAGCTAGTGTCACAGGAATGGTTCAAAACATAGTCAGTACGAAGAGTCATTCTTCTTGTACTTAAGTCGGCATTGTGCCTTTTGTATTTAATTCCGATGCAATTTCTGTGTTTCATCGTCAATAAGAAGGTTTAAGGGATACTGTAACCATCAAGTGAAGCGTCGGAATCTATAACGGGTGTCACAGGAATGGTTCAAAACATAGTCAGTGGGAAGAGTCGGTCTTCTTGTACTTAAGTCGGCGTTGTGCCTTTTGTATTTAATTCCGATGCAATTTCTGTGTTTCATCGTCAATAAGAAGGACCAAGGGATACAGTAGACTTGGAGTGAAGCATCGGCATCTATAACTAGTGTCCCAGGGATGGTTCAAATCATAGACAGTAAGAAGAGTCAGTCTTCTTGTACTTAAGTCGGCATTGTGCCTTTTCTATTTAATTCCGATGCAATTTCTGTGTTTCATAGTCAATAAGAAGGTCAGAGGGATACAGTAATCCTGAAGTGAAGCAACGGAATCGATAACTAGTGTCACAGGAACGGTTCAAAACATAGTCAGTAAGAAGAGTCAGTCTTGTTGTACTTAAGTCGGCATTGTGCCTTTTCTATTTAATTCCGATGCAATATCTGTGTTTCATCGTCAATAAGAATGTCCGGGGGATACAATAAACCTGAAGCGAAGCATCGGAATCTAAACTAGTGTCACAGAAATGGTTCAAAACTATCTCAGTAAGAAGAGTCAGTCTTCTTGTCCTTAAGTCGGCATTGTGCCTTTTGTATTTAATTCCGATGCAATTTCTTGTTTCATCGTCAATAAGAAGGTCCAAGGGATACAGTAAACCTGGAGTGAAACATCGGAATCTATAACTAGTATCACAGGAATGTTTCAAAACATAGACAGTAAGAAGAGTCAGTCTTCTTGTACTTACGTCGACATTGTGCCTTTTCTATTTAATTCCGATGCAATTTCTGTGTTTCATCGTCGATAAGAAGGTCAGAGGTATACAATAAACCTGAAGTGAAGCATCGGAATCTATAACTAGTGTCACAGGAATAGTTCAAAGCAAAGTCAGTAAGAAGAGTCAGTCTTCTTGTCCTTAAGTCGGCATTGTGCCTTTTGTATTTAATTCCGATGCAATTTCTGTGTTTCATCGACAATAAGAAGTTCCAAGGGATACACTAAAACCTGGAGTGAAGCAACGGAACCTATAACTAGTGTCACAGGAATGGTTCAAAACATAGACAGTAAGAAGAGTCAGTCTTCTTGTACTTAATTCTGCATTGTGCCTTTTGTGTTTAATTCCGATGCAATTTCAGTGTTTCATCGTCAACAAGAAGGTCCAAGGGATACAGTAAACCTGAAGTGAAGCATTGGAATTTGTAACCTGTATCACAGGAATGGTTCAAAACATAGTCAGTAAGAAGAGTCAGTCTTCTTGTACTTCAGTCGGCATTGTGCCTTTGCTATTTAATTCCGATGCAATTTCTGTGTTTCATCGTCAATAACAAGGTCCAATGGATACAGTAAACCTGGAGTGAAGCGTCGGAATCTGTAACTAGTGTCACAGGAATGGTTCAAATCATAGACAGTAAGAAGAGTCAGTCTTCTTGTACTTAAGTCGGCATTTTGATTGTTGTATTTAATTCCGATGCAATTTCTGTGCTTCATCGTCAAGAAGAAGGTCCAAAGGATACAGTAAACCTGAAGTGAAGCTTCGGAATCTATAACTAGTGTCACAGGGATGATTCAAAACGTAGACAGTAAGAAGAGTCAGTCTTCTTCTACTTATGTCGGCACTGTGCCTTTTGTATTTAATTCCGATGCAATTTCTGTGTTTCGTCGTCAATAAGAAGGTCCAAGGGATACAGTAAACCTGAAGTGAAGCATCGGAATCTATAACTAGTGTTAGAGGAATGGTTCAAAACATAGACAGTAAGAATAGTCAGTCTCCTTGTACTTAATTCTGCACTGTGCCTTTTGTATTTAATTCCGATGCAATTTCTGTGTTTCATCGTCAATAAGAAGGTCCAAGGGATACAGTAAACCTCAAGTGAAGCATCGGAATTGATAACTAGTGTCACAGGAATGGTTCAAAACATAGTCAGTAAGGAGAGTCAGTCTTCTTGTACTTAAGTCGGCATTGTGCCTTTTGTATTTAATTCCGATGCTATTTCTGTGTTTCATCGTCAATAAGAAGGACCAAGGGATACAGTAAACCTGGAGTGAAGCATCGGAATCTATAACTAGTGTCACAGGAATGGTACAAATCTTAGTCAGTAAGAAGAGTCAGTCTCCTTTTCTTAAGTCGGCATTGTACTTTTCACTTTAATTCCGATGCAATTTCTGTGATTCATCGTCAATAACAAGGTCCAAGGGACACAGTAAACCTGGAGTGAAGCATCGGAATATATAAGTGGTGTCAATGGAATGGTTCAAATCAAAGATAGTAAGAAGAGTCAGACTTCTTGTACTTAAGTCGGCATTGTGCCTTTTGATTTTAATTCCGATGCTATTTCTGTGTTTCTTAGTCAATTAGAAGGTCAGAGGGGTACAGTGAACCTGAAGTGAAACATCGGAATCTATAGCTAGTGTCACAGGAATGGTTCAAAACATAGTCAGTACGAAGAGCCAGTCTTCTTGTACTTAAGTCGGCATTGTGCCTTTTGTATTTAATTCCGATGCAATCTCTGTGTTTCATCGTCAATAAGAAGGTCCAAGGGATACAGTAAACCTGGAGTTAAGCATCGGAATCTATAACTAGTGACACAGGGATGGTTCAAACCATAGACAGTGAGAAGAGTCAGTCTTCTTGTACTTAAGTCGGCATTGTGCCTTTTGTATTAAACTCCGATGCAATTTCTGTGTTTCATCGTCAATATGAAGGTCAGAGGGATACAGTAATCCTGAAGTGAAGCATCGGAATCTATAACTAGTGTCACAGGAATGGTTTAAAACATAGACAGTAAGAAGACTCAGTCATCTTGTACTTAAAACGGCATTGTGCCTTTTCTATTTAATTCCGATGAAATTTCTGTGATTTATTGTCAATAAGAAGGACCAAGGGATACAGTAAACCTGGAGTGAAGCATCGGAATCTATAACTAGTGGCACAGGAATCGTTCAAAACATAGACAGTAAGAAGAGTCAGTCTCCTTGTGCTTAATTCTGCACTGTGCCTTTTGTATTTAATTCCGATGCAATTTCTGTGTTTTATCGTCAATAAGAAGGTCCAAGGAATACAGTAAACCTGAAGTGAAGCATCGGAATTTGTAACTTGTATCACAGGAATGGTTCAAATCATAGTCAGTAAGAAGAGTCAGTCTTCTTGTACTTAAGTCGGCATTGTGCCATTTGTATTTAATTCCGATGCTATTTCTGTGTTTCATCGTCAATAAGACGGGCCAAGGGATACAGTAAACCTGGAGTGAAGCATCGGAATCTATAACTAGTGACACAGGTATGGTTCAAAACATAGACAGTAAGAAGAGTCAGTCTTCTTGCACTTAAGTCGGCATTGTGCCTTTTGTATTTAACTCCGATGCAATTTCTGTGTTTCATCGTCGATAAGAAGGTCAGAGGTATACAATAAACCTGAAGTGAAGCATCGGAATCTATAACTAGTGTCACAGGAATAGTTCAAAGCAAAGTCAGTAAGAAGAGTCAGTCTTCTTGTCCTTAAGTCGGCATTGTGCCTTTTGTATTTAATTCCGATGCAATTTCTGTGTTTCATCGACAATAAGAAGTTCCAAGGGATACACTAAAACCTGGAGTGAAGCAACGGAACCTATAACTAGTGTCACAGGAATGGTTCAAAACATAGACAGTAAGAAGAGTCAGTCTTCTTGTACTTAATTCTGCATTGTGACTTTTGTGTTTAATTCCGATGCAATTTCAGTGTTTCATCGTCAACAAGAAGGTCCAAGGGATACAGTAAACCTGAAGTGAAGCATTGGAATTTGTAACCTGTATCACAGGAATGGTTCAAAACATAGTCAGTAAGAAGAGTCAGTCTTCTTGTACTTCAGTCGGCATTGTGCCTTTGCTATTTAATTCCGATGCAATTTCTGTGTTTCATCGTCAATAACAAGGTCCAATGGATACAGTAAACCTGGAGTGAAGCGTCGGAATCTGTAACTAGTGTCACAGGAATGGTTCAAATCATAGACAGTAAGAAGAGTCAGTCTTCTTGTACTTAAGTCGGCATTTTGATTGTTGTATTTAATTCCGATGCAATTTCTGTGCTTCATCGTCAAGAAGAAGGTCCAAAGGATACAGTAAACCTGAAGTGAAGCTTCGGAATCTATAACTAGTGTCACAGAGATGATTCAAAACGTAGACAGTAAGAAGAGTCAGTCTTCTTCTACTTATGTCGGCACTGTGCCTTTTGTATTTAATTCCGATGCAATTTCTGTGTTTCGTCGTCAATAAGAAGGTCCAAGGGATACAGTAAACCTGAAGTGAAGCATCGGAATCTATAACTAGTGTTAGAGGAATGGTTCAAAACATAGACAGTAAGAATAGTCAGTCACCTTGTACTTAATTCTGCACTGTGCCTTTTGTATTTAATTCCGATGCAATTTCTGTGTTTCATCGTCAATAAGAAGGTCCAAGGGATACAGTAAACCTCAAGTGAAGCATCGGAATTGATAACTAGTGTCACAGGAATGGTTCAAAACATAGTCAGTAAGGAGAGTCAGTCTTCTTGTACTTAAGTCGGCATTGTGCCTTTTGTATTTAATTCCGATGCTATTTCTGTGTTTCATCGTCAATAAGAAGGACCAAGGGATACAGTAAACCTGGAGTGAAGCATCGGAATCTATAACTAGTGTCACAGGAATGGTACAAATCTTAGTCAGTAAGAAGAGTCAGTCTCCTTTTCTTAAGTCGGCATTGTACTTTTCACTTTAATTCCGATGCAATTTCTGTGATTCATCGTCAATAACAAGGTCCAAGGGACACAGTAAACCTGGAGTGAAGCATCGGAATATATAAGTGGTGTCAATGGAATGGTTCAAATCAAAGATAGTAAGAAGAGTCAGACTTCTTGTACTTAAGTCGGCATTGTGCCTTTTGATTTTAATTCCGATGCTATTTCTGTGTTTCTTAGTCAATTAGAAGGTCAGAGGGGTACAGTGAACCTGAAGTGAAACATCGGAATCTATAGCTAGTGTCACAGGAATGGTTCAAAACATAGTCAGTACGAAGAGCCAGTCTTCTTGTACTTAAGTCGGCATTGTGCCTTTTGTATTTAATTCCGATGCAATTTCTGTGTTTCATCGTCAATAAGAAGGTCCAAGGGATACAGTAAACCTGGAGTGAAGCATCGGAATCTATAACTAGTGTCACAGGAATGGTTTAAAACATAGTCAGTAAGAAGAGTCAGTCTTCATGTACTTAGGTCGGAATGTGCCATTTGTATTAATTTCCGATGCTATTTCTGTGTTTCATTTTCAATAAGAAGGACCAAGGGATACAGTAAACCTGGAGTTAAGCATCGGAATCTATAACTAGTGACACAGGGATGGTTCAAAACATAGACAGTGAGAAGAGTCAGTCTTCTTGTACTTAAGTCGGCATTGTGCCTTTTGTATTAAACTCCGATGCAATTTCTGTGTTTCATCGTCAATATGAAGGTCAGAGGGATACAGTAATCCTGAAGTGAAGCATCGGAATCTATAACTAGTGTCACAGGAATGGTTTAAAACATAGACAGTAAGAAGACTCAGTCTTCTTGTACTTAAAACGGCATTGTGCCTTTTCTATTTAATTCCGATGAAATTTCTGTGATTTATTGTCAACAAGAAGGACCAAGGGATACAGTAAACCTGGAGTGAAGCATCGGAATCTATAACTAGTGGCACAGGAATCGTTCAAAACATAGACAGTAAGAAGTCAGTCTCCTTGTGCTTAATTCTGCACTGTGCCTTTTGTATTTAATTCCGATGCAATTTCTGTGTTTTATCGTCAATAAGAAGGTCCAAGGAATACAGTAAACCTGAAGTGAAGCATCGGAATTTGTAACTTGTATCACAGGAATGGTTCAAATCATAGTCAGTAAGAAGAGTCAGTCTTCTTGTACTTAAGTCGGCATTGTGCCATTTGTATTTAATTCCGATGCTATTTCTGTGTTTCATCGTCAATAAGACGGGCCAAGGGATACAGTAAACCTGGAGTGAAGCATCGGAATCTATAACTAGTGACACAGGTATGGTTCAAAACATAGACAGTAAGAAGAGTCAGTCTTCTTGCACTTAAGTCGGCATTGTGCCTTTTGTATTTAACTCCGATGCAATTTCTGTGTTTCATCGTCAATAAGGTCAGAGGGATACAGTAATCCTGAAGTGAAGCATCGGAATCTATAACTAGTGTCACAGGAATGGTTCAAATCATAGTCAGTAAGAATAGTCAGTCTTCTTGTACTTAAGCAATCATTGTGCCTTTTGTATTTAATTCCGATGCAATTTCTGTGTTTCATCGTCAATAAGAAGGTCCAAGGGATACTGTAACCATCAAGTGAAGCGTCGCAATCTATAACGGGTGTCACAGGAATGGTTCAAAACATAGTCAGTAGGAAGAGTCGGTCTTCTTGTACTTAAGTCGGCATTGTGCCTTTTGTATTTAATTCCGATGCATTTTCTGTGTTTCATCGTCAATAAGAAGGTCCAAGGGATACAGTAAACTAAAAGTGAAGCATCGGAATTTATAACTAGTGTCACAGGAATGGTTCAATACATAGTCAGTAGGGAGAGTCAGTCTTCTTGTACTTAAGTCGGCATTGTGCCTTTTATATTTAATTCCGATGCAATTTCTGTGTTTCATCGTCAATAAGAAGGACCAAGGGATACGGTAGACCTGGAGCGAAGCATCGGAATCTATAACTAGTGTCACGGGGATGGTTCAAAACATAGACAGTGAGAAGACTCAGTCATCTTGTACTTAAATCGGCATTGTGCCTTTTCTATTTAATTCCGATGCAATTTCTGTGTTTCATAGTCAATAAGAAGGTCAGAGGGATACAGTAATCCTGAAGTGAAGCATCGGAATCGATAACTAGTGTCACAGGAACGGTTCAAAACATAGTCAGTAAGAAGAGTCAGTCTTGTTGTACTTACGTCGGCTTTGTGCCTTTTCTATTTAATTCCGATGCAATTTCTGTGTTTCATCGTCAATAAGAATGTCCGAGGGATACAATAAACCTGAAGCGAAGCATCGGAATCTAAACTAGTGTCACAGAAATGGTTCAAAACAAAGTCAGTAAGAAGAGTCAGTCTTCTTGTCCTTAAGTCGGCATTGTGCCTTTTGTATTTAATTCCGATGCAATTTCTTGTTTCATCGTCAATAAGAAGGTCCAAGGGATACAGTAAACCTGGAGTGAAGCATCGGAATCTATAACTAGTGTCACAGGAATGTTTCAAAACATAGACAGTAAGAAGAGTCATTCTTCTTGTACTTAATTCTACTTTGTGCTATTTGTATTTAATTCCGATGCAATTTCTGTGTTTAATCGTCAATAAGAAGGTCCAAGCGATACAGTAAACCTGATGTGAAGCATCGGAATTTATAACTAGTTTCACAGGAATGGTTCAAAACATAGCCAGGAAGGTGTGTCAGTCTTCTTGTACTTAAGTCGGCATTGTGCCTTTTGTATTTAATTCCGATGCAATTTCTGTGTTTCATCGTCAATAAGAAGGACCAAGGGATACGGTAAACCTGGAGTGATACATCGGAATCTATAACTAGTGTCACTGGGATGGTTCAAAACATAGACAGCTAGAAGAGTCAGACTTCTTGTACTTAAGTCGGCATTGTGCCTTTTCTATTTAGTTCCGATGCAATTTCTGTGTTTCAAAGTCAATAAGAAGGTCAGAGGGATACAGTAATCCTGAAGTGAAGCATCGGAATCTATAACTAGTGTCACAGGAATGGTTCAAATCATAGTCAGTATGAAGAGTCAGTCTTCTTGTACTTAAGTCGGCATTGTGCCTTTTCTATTTAATTCCGATGCAATTTCTGTGTTTCATCGTCAATAAGAAGGTCCAAGGGATACTGTAAACCTGGAGTGAAGCATCGGAATCTTTAACTAGTGTCACAGGAATGGTTCAAAACATGGACAGTAAGAAGAGTCAGTCTTCTTGTACTTACGTCGACATCGTGCCTTTTCTATTTAATTCCGATGCAATTTCTGTGTTTCATCGTCAATAAGAGGGTCAGAGGTATACAATAAACCTGAAGTGAAGCATCGGAATCTATAACTAGTGTCACAGGAACAGTTCAAAGCAAAGTCAGTAAGAAGAGTCAGTCTTCTTGTCCTTAAGTCGGCATTGTGCCGTTTGGAATTAATTCCGATGCAATTTCTGTGTTTCGTCGTCAATAAGAAGGTCCAAGGTATACAGTAAACCTGAGATGAAACATCGGAATCAATAGCTAGTGTCACAGGAATGGTTCAAAACATAGTCAGTAAGAAGAATCAGTCGTCTTGTCCTTAAGTCGGCATTGTGCCTTTTGTATTTAACTCCGATGCAATTTCTGTGTTTCATCGACAATAAGAAGTTCCAAGGGATACACTAAAACCTGGAGTGAAGCAACGGAATCTATAACTAGTGTCACAGGAATGGTTCAAAACATAGACAGTAAGAAGAGTCAGTCTTTTTGTACTTAATTCTGCATTGTGCCTTTTGTATTTAATTCCGATGCAATTTCTGTGTTTCATCGTCAATAAGAAGGTCCCACGGATACAGTAAACCTGGAGTGAAGCATCGGAATCTGTAACTAGTGTCACAGGAATGGTTCAAAACATAGAGAGTAAGAAGAGTCAGTCTTCGTGCACTTCAGTCGGCATTTTGCCTTTTGTATTTAATTCCGATGCAATTTTTGTGTTTCATCGTCAATAAGAAGGTCAGAGGGATACAGTAAACCCGAAGTGAAGCATCGGAATCCATAATTAGTGTCACAGGAATGGTTCAAATCATAGTCAGTAAGAAGAGTTAGTCTTCTTGTACTTAAGTCGGCATTGTGCCTTTTGTATTTAATTCCGATGCAATTTCTGTGTTTCATCGTCAATAGGAAGGTCCAAGGGATACAGTAAACCTGGAGTGAAGGATCGGAATTTGTAACTAGTGTCACAGGAATGGTTCAAAACATAGACAGTAAGAAGAGTCAGTCTTCGTGTACTTCAGTCGGCAATTTGCCTTTTGTATTTAATTCCGATGCAATTTTTGTGTTTCATCGTCAATAAGAAGGTCAGAGGGATACAGTGATCCTGAAGCGAAGCATCGGAATCGATAACTAGTGTCACAGGAATGGTTCAAATCATAGTCAGTAAGAAGAGTCAGTCTTGTTGTACTTAAGTCGGCATTGTGCCTTTTCTATTTAATTCCGATGCAATTTCTGTGTTTCATCGTCAATAAGAATGTCAGAGGGATATAATAAACCTGAAGCGAAGCATCGGAATCTATAACTAGTGTCACAGAAATGTTTCAAAACAAAGTCAGTAAGAAGAGTCAGTCTTCTTGTCCTTAAGTCTGCACTGTGGCTTTTGTATTTAATTCCGATGCAATTTCTGTGTTTCATCGTCAATAAGAAGGTCCAAGGGATACAGTAAACCTCAAGTGAAGCATCGGAATTGATAACTAGTGTCACAGGAATGGTTCAAAACATAGTCAGTAAGGAGAGTCAGTCTTCTTGTACTTAAGTCGGCATTCTGCCTTTTCTATGTAATTCCGATGCAATTTCTGTGTTTCATCGTCAATAAAAAGGACCTAGGGATACAGTAAACCTGAAGCGAAGCATCGGAATCTATAACTAGTGTCACAGAAATGGTTCAAAACATAGACAGTAAGAAGAGTCAGTCTTCTTGTACTGAAGTCGGCATTTTGATTGTTGTATTTAATTCCGATGCAATTTCTGTGCTTCATCGTCAAGAAGAAGGTCCGAAGGATACAGTAAACCTGACGTGAAGCTTCGGAATCTATAACTAGTGTCACAGGGATGATTCAAAAAGTAGACAGTAAGAAGAGTCAGTCTTCTTCTACTTATGTCGGCACTGTGCCTTTTGTATTTAATTCCGATGCAATTTCTGTGTTTCATCGTCAATAAGAACGTCCAAGGGATACAGTAAACCTGAAGTGAAGCATCGGAATCTATAACTAGTGTTACAGGAATGATTCAAAACATAGACAGTAAGAATAGTCAGTCTCCTAGTACTTAATTCTGCACTGTGGCTTTTGTATTTAATTCCGATGCAATTTCTGTGTTTCATCGTCAATAAGAAGGTCCAAGGGATACAGTAAACCTCAAGTGAAGCATCGGAATTGATAACTAGTGTCACAGGAATGGTTCAAAACATAGTCAGTAAGGAGAGTCAGTCTTCTTGTACTTAAGTCGGCATTGTGCCTTTTCTATTTAATTCCGATGCAATTTCTGTGTTTCATCGTCAATAAGAAGGACCTAGGGATACAGTAAACCTGGAGTGAAGCATCGGAATCTATAACTAGTGTCACAGGGATGGTTCAGAACATAGACCGTAAGAAGAGTCAGTCTTCTTGTACTTAAGTCGGCATAGTGCCTTTTCTATTTAATTCCGATGCAATTTCTGTGTTTCATCGTCAATAAGAACGTCCAAGGGATACAGTAAACCTGGAGTGAAGCATCGGAATCTATAAATAGTGTCAATGGTATGGTTCAAAACATAGACAGTAAGAAGAGTCAGTCTTCTTGTACTTAAGTCGGCATTGTGCCTTTTGTATTTAATTCCGATGCAATTATTGTGTTTCATCGTCAATAAGAAGATCAGAGGGATACAGTAATCCTGAAGTGAACCATCGGAATCTATAACTAGTGTCACAGGAACGGTTGAAAACAAAGTCAGTAAGAAGAGTCAGTCTACTTGTCCTTAAGTCGCCATTGTGCCTTTTGTATTTAATTCCGATGCAATTTCAGTGTTTCATCGTCAATAAGAAGGTCCAAGGGATACAGTAAACCTGAAGTGAAGCATCGGAATCTATAACTAGTGTTACAGGAATGATTCAAAACATAGACAGTAAGAAGAGTCAGTCTTCGTGTACTTAAGTCGGCATTTTGCCTTTTGTATTTAATTCCGATGCAATTTCTGTGTTTCATCGTCATGAAGAAGGTCCAAGCAATACAGTAAACCTGAGGTGAACCATCGGAATCTATAACTAGTGGCACAGGAATGGTACAAATCATAGTCAGTAAGAAGAGTCAGTCTTCTTGTACTTAAGTCGGCATTCTGCCTTTTGTATTTAATTCCGATGCAATTTCTGTGTTTCATCGTCAATAAGAAGGTCCAATAGATACAGTAAACCTGGAGTGAAGCATCGGAATCTATAACTAGTGTCACAGGAATGGTTCAAAACATAGTCAGTAAGAAGAGTCAGTCTTCATGTACTTAGGTCGGAATGTGCCATTTGTATTAATTTCCGATGCAATTTCTGTGTTTCATTGTCAATAAGAAGGACCAAGGGATACAGTAAACCTGGAGTTAAGCATCGGAATCTATAACTAGTGACACAGGGATAGTTCAAAACATAGACAGTAAGAAGAGTCAGTCTTCTTGTACTTAAGTCGGCATTGTGCCTTTTGTATTAAACTCCGATGCAATTTCTGTGTTTCATCGTCAATAAGAAGGTCAGAGGGATACAGTAATCCTGAAGTGAAGCATCGGAATCTATAACTAGTGTCACAGGAATGGTTCAAATCATAGTCAGTAAGAAGAGTCAGTCTTCTTGTACTTAAAAGGGCATTGTGCCTTTTCTATTTAATTCCGATGAAATATCTGTGTTTTATCGTCAATAAGAAGGTCCAAGGGATACAGTAAACCTGGAGTGAAGCATCGGAATCTATAACTAGTGTCACAGGAATGGTTCAAAACATAGACAGTAAGAAGGGTCAGTCTTCTTGTACTTAAGTCGGCATTTTGATTGTTGTATTTAATTCCGATGCAATTTCTGTGCTTCATCGTCAAGAAGAAGGTCCGAAGGATACAGTAAACCTGACGTGAAGCTTCGGAATCTATAACTAGTGTCACAGGGATGATTCAAAAAGTAGACAGTAAGAAGAGTCAGTCTTCTTCTACTTATGTCGGCACTGTGCCTTTTGTATTTAATTCCGATGCAATTTCTGTGTTTCATCGTCAATACGAACGTCCAAGGGATACAGTAAACCTGAAGTGAAGCATCGGAATCTATAACTAGTGTTACAGGAATGATTCAAAACATAGACAGTAAGAATAGTCAGTCTCCTAGTACTTAATTCTGCACTGTGGCTTTTGTATTTAATTCCGATGCAATTTCTGTGTTTCATCGTCAATAAGAAGGTCCAAGGGATACAGTAAACCTTAAGTGAAGCATCGGAATTGATAACTAGTGTCACAGGAATGGTTCAAAACATAGTCAGTAAGGAGAGTCAGTCTTCTTGTACTTAAGTCGGCATTGTGCCTTTTCTATTTAATTCCGATGCAATTTCTGTGTTTCATCGTCAATAAGAAGGACCTAGGGATACAGTAAACCTGGAGTGAAGCATCGGAATCTATAACTAGTGTCACAGGGATGGTTCAGAACATAGACCGTAAGAAGAGTCAGTCTTCTTGTACTTAAGTCGGCATAGTGCCTTTTCTATGTAATTCCGATGCAATTTCTGTGTTTCATCGTCAATAAGAACGTCCAAGAGATACAGTAAACCTGGAGTGAAGCATCGGAATCTATAAATAGTGTCAATGGTATGGTTCAAAACATAGACAGTAAGAAGAGTCAGTCTTCTTGTACTTAAGTCGGCATTGTGCCTTTTGTATTTAATTCCGATGCAATTATTGTGTTTCATCGTCAATAAGAAGATCAGAGGGATACAGTAATCCTGAAGTGAACCATCGGAATCTATAACTAGTGTCACAGGAACGGTTGAAAACAAAGTCAGTAAGAAGAGTCAGTCTACTTGTCCTTAAGTCGCCATTGTGCCTTTTGTATTTAATTCCGATGCAATTTCAGTGTTTCATCGTCAATAAGAAGGTCCAAGGGATACAGTAAACCTGAAGTGAAGCATCGGAATGTATAACTAGTGTTACAGGAATGATTCAAAACATAGACAGTAAGAAGAGTCAGTCTTCGTGTACTTAAGTCGGCATTTTGCCTTTTGTATTTAATTCCGATGCAATTTCTGTGTTTCATCGTCATGAAGAAGGTCCAAGAAATACAGTAAACCTGAGGTGAACCATCGGAATCTATAACTTGTGGCACAGGAATGGTACAAATCATAGTCAGTAAGAAGAGTCAGTCTTCTTGTACTTAAGTCGGCATTCTGATTTTTGTATTTAATTCCGATGCAATTTCTGTGTTTCATCGTCAATAAGAAGGTCCAATAGATACAGTAAACCTGGAGTGAAGCATCGGAATCTATAACTAGTGTCACAGGAATGGTTCAAAACATAGTCAGTAAGAAGAGTCAGTCTTCATGTACTTAGGTCGGAATGTGCCATTTGTATTAATTTCCGATGCAATTTCTGTGTTTCATTGTCAATAAGAAGGACCAAGGGATACAGTAAACCTGGAGTTAAGCATCGGAATCTATAACTAGTGACACAGGGATGGTTCAAAACATAGACAGTAAGAAGAGTCAGTCTTCTTGTACTTAAGTCGGCATTGTGCCTTTTGTATTAAACTCCGATGCAATTTCTGTGTTTCATCGTCAATAAGAAGGTCAGAGGGATACAGTAATCCTGAAGTGAAGCATCGGAATCTATAACTAGTGTCACAGGAATGGTTCAAAACATAGTCAGTAAGAAGAGTCAGTCTTCTTGTACTTAAAAGGGCATTGTGCCTTTTCTATTTAATTCCGATGAAATATCTGTGTTTTATCGTCAATAAGAAGGTCCAAGGGATCAGTAAACCTGGAGTGAAGCATCGGAATCTATAACTAGTGGCACAGGAATGGTTCAAAACATAGACAGTAAGAAGAGTCAGTCTCCTTGTGCTTAATACTGCACTGTGCCTTTTGTATTTAATTCCGATGCAATTTCTGTGCTTCATCGTCATGAAGAAGGTCCAAAGGATACAGTAAACCTGAAGTGAAGCTTCGGAATCTATAACTAGTGTCACAGGGATGATTCACAACATAGACAGTAAGAAGAGACAGTCTTCTTCTACTTATGTCGGCACTGTGCCTTTTGTATTTAATTGCGATGCAATTTCTGTGTTTCATCGTCAATAAGAAGGTCCAAGGGATACAGTAAACCTGAAGTGAAGCATCGGAATCTATAACTAGTGTCACAGGGATGGTTCAAATCATAGACAGGAAGAAGAGTCAGTCTTCTTGTACCTAAGCCGGCATTGTGCCTTTTCTATTTAATTCCGATGCAATTTCTGTGTTTCATCGCCAATAAGAAGGTCAGAGGGATACAGTAATCCTGAAGTGAAGCATCGGAATCTATAACTAGTGTCACAGGAATGGTACAAAACATAGTCAGTAAGAAGGGTCAGTCTTCTTGTACTTAAGTCGGCATTGTGCCTTTTCTATTTAATTCGGATGCAATTTCTGTGTTTCATCGTCAATAAGAAGGTACAAGGGATAAAGAAAACCTGGAGTGAAGCATCGGAATCTATAACTAGTGTTACAGGAATGGTCAAAACGTAGACAGTAAGAATAGTCAGTCTCCTTGTTTTTAATTCTGCACTGTGCCTTTTGTATTTAATTCCGATGCAATTTCTGTGTTTCGTCGTCAATAAGAAGGTCCAAGGGATACAGATACCTGAAGTGAAGCATCGGAATTTGTAACTTGTATCACAGGAATGGTTCAAAACATAGTCAGTAAGAAGAGTCAGTCTTCTTGTACTTAAGTCGGCATTGTGCCATTTGTATTTCATTCCGATGCTATTTCTGTGTTTCATCGTCAATAAAAAGGTCAGAGGGATACAGTAATCCTGAAATGAAGCATCGGAATCTATAACTAGTGTCACTGGAATTTTTTCAAATCTTAGACAGTAGGAAGAGTCAGATCTCGTTTACCTAAGTCGGCATTGTGCCTTTTGTATTTAATTCCGATGCAATTTCTGTGTTTCATCGTCAATAAGAAGGTCCAAGGGATACAGTAAACTTCAAGTGAAGCATCGGAATCTGTAACTGGTGTCACAGGAATGGTTCAAAACATAGTCAGTAGGAAGAGTCGGTCTACATCTACTTAAATCGGCATTGTGCCTTTTGTATTTAATTCCGATGAAATTTCTGTGTTTCATCGTCAATAAGAAGGTCCAAGGGATACAGTAAACCTGAAGTGAAGCATCGGAATTTATAACTAGTGTCACAGGAATGGTTCACAACATAGACAGTAGTAAGAGTCAGTCTTATGTACTTAAGTCGGCATTGTGCGGTTTGTATTTAATTCCGATGTAATTTCTGTGTTTCATCGTCAATAAGAAGGTCCAAGGTATACAGTAAACCTGAAGTGAAGCATCGGATCTATAACTAGTGTCTCAGGAATGGTTCAAAACGTAGTCAGTAAGAAGAGTCAGTCTTCTTGTACTTAAGTCGGAATTGTGCCATTTCTATTTAATTCCGATGCAATTTCTGTGTTTCATCGTCAATAAGAAGGTCCAATGGATACAGTAAACCTGGAGTGAAGCATCGGAATCTATAACTAGTGTCAATGGAATGGTTCAAAACATAGACAGTAAGAAGAGTCAGTCTTCTTGTACTTAAGTCAGCATTTTGATTGTTGTATTTTATTCCGATGCAATTTCTGTGTTTCATCGACAATAAGAAGGTCCAAGGGATACAGTAAACCTGGAGTGTAGCATCGGAATCTATAACTAGTGTCACAGGAATGGTTCAAAACATAGACAGTAAGAAGAGTCAGTCTTCTTGTACTTAAGTCGGAATTGTACATTTTCTATTTAATTCCGATGCAATTTCTGTGTTTCATCGTCAATAAGAAGGTCCAATGGATACAGTAAACCTGGAGTGAAGCATCGGAATCGATAACTAGTGTCAATGGAATGGTTCAAAACATAGACAGTAAGAAGAGTCAGTCTTCTTGTACTTAAGTCAGCATTTTGATTGTTGTATTTAATTCGGATGCAATTTCTGTGCTTCATCGTCAAGAAGAAGCTTCAAAACATACAGTAAACCTGAAGTGAAGCTTCGGAATCTATAACTAGTGTCACAGGGATGGTTCAAACATAGACAGTAAGAAGAGTCAGTCTTCTTTTACTTATGTCGGCACTGTGCCTTTTGTATTTAATTCCGATGCAATTTCTGTGTTTCATCGCCAATAAGAAGGTCCAAGGGATACAGTAAACCTGAAGTGAAGCATCGGAATCTATAACTAGTGTCACAGGGATGGCTCAAAACATAGAGAGTATGAAGAGTCAGTCTTCTTGTACCTAAGCCGGCATTGTG
This sequence comes from Schistocerca piceifrons, assembly GCF_021461385.2. NCBI lineage: Eukaryota > Metazoa > Arthropoda > Insecta > Orthoptera > Acrididae > Schistocerca > Schistocerca piceifrons. The sequence goes on along the minus strand of NW_025727989.1, from coordinate 114,368 downwards.
CTTTTTCTATTTAATTCCGATGCAATTTCTGTGTTTCATCGTCAATAAGAAGGTCAGAGGGATACAGTAATCCTGAAGTGAAGCATCGGAATCTATAACTAGTGTCACAGGGATGGTTCAAACATAGACAGTAAGAAGAGTCAGTCTTCTTTTACTTATGTTGCACTGTGCCTTTTGTATTTAATTCCGATGCAATTTCTGTGTTTCATCGTCAATAAGAAGGTCCAAGGGATACAGTAAACCTGAAGTGAAGCATCGGAATCTATAACTAGTGTCACAGGGATGGTTCAAAACATAGTCAGTAAGAAGAGTCAGTCTTCTTGTACTTAAGTCGACATTGTGCCTTTTCTATTTAATTCCGATGCAATTTCTGTGTTTCATCGTCAGTAAGAAGGTCAGAGGGATAGAATAAACCTGAAGTGAAGCATCGGAATCTATAACTAGTGTCACAGGAATGGTTCATAACAAAGTCAGTAAGAAGAGTCAGTCTTCTTGTCCTTAAGTCTGCATTGTGCCTTTTGTATTTAATTCCGATGCAATTTCTGTGTTTCATCGTCAATAAGAAGGTCCTAGGGATACAGTAAACCTGGAGTGTAGCATCGGAATCTATAACTGGTGTCACATTAATGGTTCAAAACATAGTCAGTAAGAAGAGTCAGTCTTCGTGCACTTAAGTTGGCATTTTGATTGTTGTATTTCATTCCGATGCAATTTCTGTGTTTCATCGTCAATTAGAAGGTCCAAGGGATACAGTAAACCTGGAGTGAAGCATCGGAATCTATAACTAGTGTCACAGGAATGGTTCAAATCATAGTCAGTAAGAAGAGTCAGTCTTCTTGTACTTAAAAGGGCATTGTGCCTTTTCTATTTAATTCCGATGAAATATCTGTGTTTTATCGTCAATAAGAAGGTCCAAGGGATACAGTAAACCTGGAGTGAAGCATCGGAATCTATAACTAGTGTCACAGGAATGGTTCAAAACATAGACAGTAAGAAGGGTCAGTCTTCTTGTACTTAAGTCGGCATTTTGATTGTTGTATTTAATTCCGATGCAATTTCTGTGCTTCATCGTCAAGAAGAAGGTCCGAAGGATACAGTAAACCTGACGTGAAGCTTCGGAATCTATAACTAGTGTCACAGGGATGATTCAAAAAGTAGACAGTAAGAAGAGTCAGTCTTCTTCTACTTATGTCGGCACTGTGCCTTTTGTATTTAATTCCGATGCAATTTCTGTGTTTCATCGTCAATACGAACGTCCAAGGGATACAGTAAACCTGAAGTGAAGCATCGGAATCTATAACTAGTGTTACAGGAATGATTCAAAACATAGACAGTAAGAATAGTCAGTCTCCTAGTACTTAATTCTGCACTGTGGCTTTTGTATTTAATTCCGATGCAATTTCTGTGTTTCATCGTCAATAAGAAGGTCCAAGGGATACAGTAAACCTTAAGTGAAGCATCGGAATTGATAACTAGTGTCACAGGAATGGTTCAAAACATAGTCAGTAAGGAGAGTCAGTCTTCTTGTACTTAAGTCGGCATTGTGCCTTTTCTATTTAATTCCGATGCAATTTCTGTGTTTCATCGTCAATAAGAAGGACCTAGGGATACAGTAAACCTGGAGTGAAGCATCGGAATCTATAACTAGTGTCACAGGGATGGTTCAGAACATAGACCGTAAGAAGAGTCAGTCTTCTTGTACTTAAGTCGGCATAGTGCCTTTTCTATGTAATTCCGATGCAATTTCTGTGTTTCATCGTCAATAAGAACGTCCAAGAGATACAGTAAACCTGGAGTGAAGCATCGGAATCTATAAATAGTGTCAATGGTATGGTTCAAAACATAGACAGTAAGAAGAGTCAGTCTTCTTGTACTTAAGTCGGCATTGTGCCTTTTGTATTTAATTCCGATGCAATTATTGTGTTTCATCGTCAATAAGAAGATCAGAGGGATACAGTAATCCTGAAGTGAACCATCGGAATCTATAACTAGTGTCACAGGAACGGTTGAAAACAAAGTCAGTAAGAAGAGTCAGTCTACTTGTCCTTAAGTCGCCATTGTGCCTTTTGTATTTAATTCCGATGCAATTTCAGTGTTTCATCGTCAATAAGAAGGTCCAAGGGATACAGTAAACCTGAAGTGAAGCATCGGAATCTATAACTAGTGTTACAGGAATGATTCAAAACATAGACAGTAAGAAGAGTCAGTCTTCGTGTACTTAAGTCGGCATTTTGCCTTTTGTATTTAATTCCGATGCAATTTCTGTGTTTCATCGTCATGAAGAAGGTCCAAGAAATACAGTAAACCTGAGGTGAACCATCGGAATCTATAACTTGTGGCACAGGAATGGTACAAATCATAGTCAGTAAGAAGAGTCAGTCTTCTTGTACTTAAGTCGGCATTCTGATTTTTGTATTTAATTCCGATGCAATTTCTGTGTTTCATCGTCAATAAGAAGGTCCAATAGATACAGTAAACCTGGAGTGAAGCATCGGAATCTATAACTAGTGTCACAGGAATGGTTCAAAACATAGTCAGTAAGAAGAGTCAGTCTTCATGTACTTAGGTCGGAATGTGCCATTTGTATTAATTTCCGATGCAATTTCTGTGTTTCATTGTCAATAAGAAGGACCAAGGGATACAGTAAACCTGGAGTTAAGCATCGGAATCTATAACTAGTGACACAGGGATGGTTCAAAACATAGACAGTAAGAAGAGTCAGTCTTCTTGTACTTAAGTCGGCATTGTGCCTTTTGTATTAAACTCCGATGCAATTTCTGTGTTTCATCGTCAATAAGAAGGTCAGAGGGATACAGTAATCCTGAAGTGAAGCATCGGAATCTATAACTAGTGTCACAGGAATGGTTCAAAACATAGTCAGTAAGAAGAGTCAGTCTTCTTGTACTTAAAAGGGCATTGTGCCTTTTCTATTTAATTCCGATGAAATATCTGTGTTTTATCGTCAATAAGAAGGTCCAAGGGATCAGTAAACCTGGAGTGAAGCATCGGAATCTATAACTAGTGGCACAGGAATGGTTCAAAACATAGACAGTAAGAAGAGTCAGTCTCCTTGTGCTTAATACTGCACTGTGCCTTTTGTATTTAATTCCGATGCAATTTCTGTGCTTCATCGTCATGAAGAAGGTCCAAAGGATACAGTAAACCTGAAGTGAAGCTTCGGAATCTATAACTAGTGTCACAGGGATGATTCACAACATAGACAGTAAGAAGAGACAGTCTTCTTCTACTTATGTCGGCACTGTGCCTTTTGTATTTAATTGCGATGCAATTTCTGTGTTTCATCGTCAATAAGAAGGTCCAAGGGATACAGTAAACCTGAAGTGAAGCATCGGAATCTATAACTAGTGTCACAGGGATGGTTCAAATCATAGACAGGAAGAAGAGTCAGTCTTCTTGTACCTAAGCCGGCATTGTGCCTTTTCTATTTAATTCCGATGCAATTTCTGTGTTTCATCGCCAATAAGAAGGTCAGAGGGATACAGTAATCCTGAAGTGAAGCATCGGAATCTATAACTAGTGTCACAGGAATGGTACAAAACATAGTCAGTAAGAAGGGTCAGTCTTCTTGTACTTAAGTCGGCATTGTGCCTTTTCTATTTAATTCGGATGCAATTTCTGTGTTTCATCGTCAATAAGAAGGTACAAGGGATAAAGAAAACCTGGAGTGAAGCATCGGAATCTATAACTAGTGTTACAGGAATGGTCAAAACGTAGACAGTAAGAATAGTCAGTCTCCTTGTTTTTAATTCTGCACTGTGCCTTTTGTATTTAATTCCGATGCAATTTCTGTGTTTCGTCGTCAATAAGAAGGTCCAAGGGATACAGATACCTGAAGTGAAGCATCGGAATTTGTAACTTGTATCACAGGAATGGTTCAAAACATAGTCAGTAAGAAGAGTCAGTCTTCTTGTACTTAAGTCGGCATTGTGCCATTTGTATTTCATTCCGATGCTATTTCTGTGTTTCATCGTCAATAAAAAGGTCAGAGGGATACAGTAATCCTGAAATGAAGCATCGGAATCTATAACTAGTGTCACTGGAATTTTTTCAAATCTTAGACAGTAGGAAGAGTCAGATCTCGTTTACCTAAGTCGGCATTGTGCCTTTTGTATTTAATTCCGATGCAATTTCTGTGTTTCATCGTCAATAAGAAGGTCCAAGGGATACAGTAAACTTCAAGTGAAGCATCGGAATCTGTAACTGGTGTCACAGGAATGGTTCAAAACATAGTCAGTAGGAAGAGTCGGTCTACATCTACTTAAATCGGCATTGTGCCTTTTGTATTTAATTCCGATGAAATTTCTGTGTTTCATCGTCAATAAGAAGGTCCAAGGGATACAGTAAACCTGAAGTGAAGCATCGGAATTTATAACTAGTGTCACAGGAATGGTTCACAACATAGACAGTAGTAAGAGTCAGTCTTATGTACTTAAGTCGGCATTGTGCGGTTTGTATTTAATTCCGATGTAATTTCTGTGTTTCATCGTCAATAAGAAGGTCCAAGGTATACAGTAAACCTGAAGTGAAGCATCGGATCTATAACTAGTGTCTCAGGAATGGTTCAAAACGTAGTCAGTAAGAAGAGTCAGTCTTCTTGTACTTAAGTCGGAATTGTGCCATTTCTATTTAATTCCGATGCAATTTCTGTGTTTCATCGTCAATAAGAAGGTCCAATGGATACAGTAAACCTGGAGTGAAGCATCGGAATCTATAACTAGTGTCAATGGAATGGTTCAAAACATAGACAGTAAGAAGAGTCAGTCTTCTTGTACTTAAGTCAGCATTTTGATTGTTGTATTTTATTCCGATGCAATTTCTGTGTTTCATCGACAATAAGAAGGTCCAAGGGATACAGTAAACCTGGAGTGTAGCATCGGAATCTATAACTAGTGTCACAGGAATGGTTCAAAACATAGACAGTAAGAAGAGTCAGTCTTCTTGTACTTAAGTCGGAATTGTACATTTTCTATTTAATTCCGATGCAATTTCTGTGTTTCATCGTCAATAAGAAGGTCCAATGGATACAGTAAACCTGGAGTGAAGCATCGGAATCGATAACTAGTGTCAATGGAATGGTTCAAAACATAGACAGTAAGAAGAGTCAGTCTTCTTGTACTTAAGTCAGCATTTTGATTGTTGTATTTAATTCGGATGCAATTTCTGTGCTTCATCGTCAAGAAGAAGCTTCAAAACATACAGTAAACCTGAAGTGAAGCTTCGGAATCTATAACTAGTGTCACAGGGATGGTTCAAACATAGACAGTAAGAAGAGTCAGTCTTCTTTTACTTATGTCGGCACTGTGCCTTTTGTATTTAATTCCGATGCAATTTCTGTGTTTCATCGCCAATAAGAAGGTCCAAGGGATACAGTAAACCTGAAGTGAAGCATCGGAATCTATAACTAGTGTCACAGGGATGGCTCAAAACATAGAGAGTATGAAGAGTCAGTCTTCTTGTACCTAAGCCGGCATTGTGCTTTTTCTATTTAATTCCGATGCAATTTCTGTGTTTCATCGTCAATAAGAAGGTCAGAGGGATACAGTAATCCTGAAGTGAAGCATCGGAATCTATAACTAGTGTCACAGGGATGGTTCAAACATAGACAGTAAGAAGAGTCAGTCTTCTTTTACTTATGTTGCACTGTGCCTTTTGTATTTAATTCCGATGCAATTTCTGTGTTTCATCGTCAATAAGAAGGTCCAAGGGATACAGTAAACCTGAAGTGAAGCATCGGAATCTATAACTAGTGTCACAGGGATGGTTCAAAACATAGTCAGTAAGAAGAGTCAGTCTTCTTGTACTTAAGTCGACATTGTGCCTTTTCTATTTAATTCCGATGCAATTTCTGTGTTTCATCGTCAGTAAGAAGGTCAGAGGGATAGAATAAACCTGAAGTGAAGCATCGGAATCTATAACTAGTGTCACAGGAATGGTTCATAACAAAGTCAGTAAGAAGAGTCAGTCTTCTTGTCCTTAAGTCTGCATTGTGCCTTTTGTATTTAATTCCGATGCAATTTCTGTGTTTCATCGTCAATAAGAAGGTCCTAGGGATACAGTAAACCTGGAGTGTAGCATCGGAATCTATAACTGGTGTCACATTAATGGTTCAAAACATAGTCAGTAAGAAGAGTCAGTCTTCGTGCACTTAAGTTGGCATTTTGATTGTTGTATTTCATTCCGATGCAATTTCTGTGTTTCATCGTCAATTAGAAGGTCCAAGGGATACAGTAAACCTGGAGTGAAGCATCGGAATCTATAACTAGTGTCAACGGAATGATTCAAATCATAGACAGTAACAAGAGTCAGTCTTCTTGTACTTAAGTCGTAATTGTGCCTATTGTATTTAATTCCGATGCAATTTCTGTGTCTCATCGTCAATAACAAGATCAGAGGGGTAAAGTAAACCTGGAGTGAAGCATCGGAGTCTATAACTAGTGGCACAGGAATGGTTCAAAAATAGACAGTAAGAAGAGTCAGTCTTCTTGTACTAAATTCGCTATTGTGCCTTCTGTATTTCATTCCGATGCAATTTCTGTGTTTCATCGTCAATAAGAAGGTCAGAGCGATACAGTAAACCTGAAGTGATGAATCGGAATCCACAACTAGTGTCACAGGAATGGTTCAAAACATAGTCAGTAAGAAGAGTTAGTCTTCTTGTACTTAAGTAGGCATTGTGCCTTTTGTATTTAATTCCGATGCAATTTCTCTGTTTCACCGTCAATAAGAAGGTCCAAGGGATACAGTAAACCTGGAGTGAAGCATCGGAATCTATAACTAGTTTCACAGGAACGGTTCAATACATAAACAGTAAGATGAGTCAGTATTCTTATACTTATTTCGGCATTGTGCTTTTTGTATTTATTTCCGATGCAATTTCTGTGTTTCATCGCCACTAAGACGGTGAGAGGGTTCCAGTAATCCTGAAGTTAAGCATCGGAATCTATAACTACTGTCACAGGAATTGTTCAAAGCATAGTCAGTAAGATGAGTCAGTCTTCTTGTAGTTAAGTCGGCATTGTGCCTTTTGTATTGAATTCCGATGCAATTTCTGTGTTTCATCGTCAATAAGAAGGTCCAAGGGATACAGTAAACCTGGAGTAAAGCATCGTTAATAACTAGTGTCACAGGAATGATTCAAAGCATAGACAGAAAGAAGAGTCAGTCTTCTTGTACTTAATTCGTCATTGTGCCTTTTTTATTTAATTCCGATGCTATTTCTGTGTTTCATTGTCAATAAGAAGGTCTAAGGGATACAGTAAACCTCAAGTGAAGCATCGGAATCTATAACTAGTGTCACAGAAATGGTTCAAATCAAAGTCAGTAAGAAGAGTCAGTCTTCTTGTCCTTAAGACGGCATTGTGCCATTTGTATTTAATTCCGATGCAATTTCTGTCTTTCATCGTCAATACGAACGTCAAGGTATACAGTAAACCTGAAGTGAATCATCGGAATCTATAACTAGTGTCACAGGAATGGTTCAAAACATAGTCAGTAAGAAGAGTCTGTCTTCTTGTACTTAAGTCGGCATTGTGCCTTTTCTATTTAATTCCGATGCAATTTCTGTGTTTCATCGTCAATAAAAAGGTCCCAGGGATACAGTAAACCTTAGGTGAAGCATCGGAATCTATAACTAGTGTCACATGAATGGTTCAAAACACAGTCAGTAAGAAGCTTCAGTCTTCTTGTACTTAAGTCGGCATTGTTCCTTTTATATTTAATTCCGATGCAATTTCTGTGTTTCATCGTCAATAACAAGGTCCAAAGGATACAGTAAACCTGGAGTGAAGCATCTCAATCTATAACTAGTGTCAATGGAATGGTTCAAAACATAGACATTAAGAAGAGTCAGTCTTCTTGTGCTTAAGTCGGCATTGTGCCTTTTGTATTTAATTCCGATGTAATTTCTGTGTTTCATCGTCAATAACAAGGTCAGAGCGATACAGCAAACCTGAAGTGAAGCATCGGAATCCACAACTAGTGTCACAGGGACGGTTCAAAACATAAACTGTAAGATGAGTCAGTATTCTTGTACTTAATTCGGCATTGTGCTTTTTGTATTTATTTCCGATGCAATTTCTGTGATTCATCGCCAGTAAGACGATGAGAGGGATAGAGTAATCCTGAAGTTAAGCATCGGAATCTATAACTAGTGTCACAGGAATGGTTCAAAGCATAGTCAGTATAAAGAGTCAGTCTTCTTGTACTTAAGTCGGCATTGTGCCTTTTCTATTTAATTCCGATGCAATTTCTGTGTTTCATCGTCAATAACAAGGTCCAAAGGATACAGTAAACCTGGAGTGAAGCATCTGAATCTATAACTAGTGTCAATGGAATGGTTCAAAGCATAGATATTAAGAAGAGTCAGTCTTCTTGTACTTAAGTTGGCATTGTGCCTTTTGTATTTAATTCCGATGCAATTTCTGTGTTTCATCGTCAATAAGAAGTCAGAGGGATACAGTAGATCTGAATTGATGCATCGGAATCTATAGCTAGTGTCACAGGAATGGTTCAAAACATAGTCAGTAAGAAGAGTCAGTCTTCTTGTCCTTAAGTCGGCATTGTGCCTTTTGTATTAATTTCCGATGCAATTTCTGTGTTTCATCGTCAATATGAAGGTCCAAGGAATACAGTACACCTGGAGTGAAGCATCGGAATCTATAACTAGTGTCACAGGAATGGTTCAAAACGTAGATGGTAAGAAGAGTCAGTCTTCTTGTACTTAATTTGCATTGTGCCTTTTGTATTTAATTCCGCCGCAATTACTGTGCTTCATCGTCAATAAGAAGGTCCAAGGGATACAGTAAACCTGGAGTGAAACATCGGAATTAATAACTAGTGTCACAGGTATGTTTCAAACCATAGTCAGTAAGAAGAGTCAATCTTCTTGTACTTAAGTCGTCATTGTACCTTTTGTATTTAATTCCGATGCAATTTCTGTGTTTCATCGTCAATAAGAAGGACCAATGGATGCAGTAAACCTGGAGTGAACCATCGGAATCTATAACTAGTGTCACAGGGATGGTTCAAATCATAGACAGTAAGAAGAGTCAGACTTCTTGTACTTAAGTCGGCATTGTGCCTTTTGTATTTAATTCCGATGCAATTTCTGTGTTTCATCGTCAATACGGATGTCAGAGGGATACAGTAATCCCGAAGTGAAGCATCGGAATCTATACCTATTTTCACAGTAATTGTACGAAACATAGTCAGTAAGAATAGTCAGCCTTCTTGTGCTTAAGTCATCATTGTGCATTTTCTATTTAATTCTGATGCAATTTCTGTGTTTCATCGTCTATAACAAGGTCCAAGGGATACAGTAAACCTGGAGTGAAGCATCGGAATCTATAACTAGTGTCACAGGAATGGTTCAAATAATAGACAGTAAGAAGAGTCAGACATCTTTTACTTGAGTCGGCATTGTGCCTTTTGTATTTAATTCCGCTGCAATTCCTGTGATTCATCGTCAATAACAAGGTCCAAGGGATACAGTAAACCTGGAGTGAAGCATCGGAGTCTATAACTAGTGTCACAGGACTGGTTCAAAAATAGACAGTAAGAGGAGTTAGTCTTCTTGTGCTTAATTCGGCATTGTGCCTTTTGTATTAATTTCCGATGCAATTTCTGTGTTTCATCGTCAATATGAAGGTCCAAGGGATACAGTACACCTGGAGTGAAGCATCGGAATCTATAACTAGTGTCACAGGAATGGTTCAAAACGTAGATAGTAAGAAGAGTCAGTCTTCTTGTACTTAATTTGCATTGTGCCTTTTGTTTTTAATTCCGATGCAATTTCTGTGCTTCATCGTCAATAAGAAGGTCCAAGGGATACAGTAAACCTGGAGTGAAGCATCGGAATTTATAACTAGTGTCACAGGTATGGTTCAAAACATAGTCAGTAAGAAGAGTCAATCTTCTTGTACTTAAGTCGGCATTGTGCCTTTTGTATTTAATTCCGATGCAATTTCTGTGTTTCATCGTCAATAAGAAGGACCAAGGGATGCAGTAAACGTGGAGTGAAGCATCGGAATCTATAACTAGTGTCACAGGGACAGTTCATAACATAGACAGTAAGATGAGTCAGTATTCTTGTACTTAAGTCGGCATTGTGCTTTTTGTATTTATTTCCGATGCAATTTCTGTGTTTCATCGTCACTAAGAAGGTCAGAGGGGTACAGTAATTCTGAAGTTATGCATCGGAATCTATAACTAGTGTTACAATAATGGTTCAAAGCATAGTCAGTAAGAAGATTCAGTCTTCTTGTAGTTAAGTCGGCATTGTGCCTTTTGTATTGAATTCCGATGCAATTTCTGTGTTTCATCGTCAATAAGAAGGTCCAAGGGATACAGTAAACCTGAAGTGAAGCATCGGAATCTATAACTAGTGCCACAGGAATGGTTCAAATTATAGTCAGTAAGGAGAGTCAGTCTTCTTGTCCCTAAGTCGGCATTGTGCCTCTTGTATTTAATTCCGATGCAATTTCTGTGTTTCATCGTCAATAAGAAGGTCCAAGGGATACAGTAAACCTGGAGTGAAGCATCGGAATCTATAACTAGTGTCACAGGGACGGTTCAAAACATAAACAGTAAGATGAGTCAGAATTCTTGTAGTTCATTCGGCATTGTGCTCTTTGTATTTATTTCCGATGCAATTCCTGTGTTTCATCGTCACTAAGACGGTGAGAGGGATACAGTAATCCTGATGTTAAGCATCGGAATCTATAACTAGTGTCACAGGAATGATTCAAAACGTAGATAGTAAGAAGAGTCAGTCTTCTTGTACTTAATTTGCATTGTGCCTTTTGTATTTAATTCCGATGCAATTTCTGTGCTTCATCGTCAATAAGAAGTTCCAAGGGATACCGTAAACCTGGAGTGAAGCATCGGAGTCTATAACTAGTGCCACAGGACTGGTTCAAAAATAGACAGTAAGAAAAGTTAGTCTTCTTGTGCTTAATTCGGCATTGTGCCTTTTGTATTTAATTCCGATGCAATTTCTGTGTTTCATCGGCAATAAGAAGGTCCAAGGAATACAGTAAACCTGGATTGTAGCATTGGAATCTGTAACTAGTGTCACAGGAATGGTTCACATCATAGACAGTAAGAAGAGTCAGTTTTCGTGTACTTAAGTCGGCTTTTTGCCTTTTGTATTTAATTCCGATGCAATTTTTGTGTTTCATCGTCAACAAGAAGGTCCAAGGGATACAGTAAACCTGAAGTGAAGCATCGGAATCTATAACTAGTGTCACAGGAATGGTTGAAAGCATAGTCAGTAAGAGGAATCAGTCTTCTTGTACTTATGTTGGCATTGTGCCTTTTCTATTTAATTCCGATGCAATTTCTGTGTTTCATCGTCAAATAGAAGGTCCAAGGGATACAGTAAACCTGGAGTGAAGCATCGGAATCTACAACTAGTGTCAATGGTATGGATCATAACATAGACAGTAAGAAGAGTCAGTCTTCTTGTACTTAAGTCGGCATTGTGCCTTTTGTATTTAATTCCGATACAATTTCTGTGTTTCATCGTCAATAAGAAGGTCAGAGGGATACAGTAAAACTTAAGTGAAGCATCGGAATCTATAGCTAGTGTCACAGGAATGGTTCAAAGCATATTCAGTAAGAAGAGTCAGTGTTCTTGTACTTAAGTCGGCATTGTGCTTTTTGTATGTAATTCCGATGCAATTTCTGTGTTTCATTGTCTATAACAAGGTCCAACGGATACAGTAAACCTCAAGTGAAGCATCGGAATCTATAACTAGTGTCACAGGATTGGTTCAAAACAAAGTCAGTAAGAAGGAACAGTCTTCTTGTCCTTAAGTGCGCATTGTGCCTTTTGTATTTAATTCCGATGCAATTTCAGTGTTTCATCGTCTATAAGAGGGTCCAAGGGATACAGTAAACCTGTAGTGTAGCATCGGAATCTATAACTAGTGTCGCAGGAATGGTTCAAAACATAGACAGTAGGAAGAGTCAGTTTTCTTGTACTGAAGTCGGCATTGTACCTTTTCTATTTAATTCCTATGCAATTTCTGTGTTTCATCGTAAATAACAAGGTCCAAAGGATACAGTAAACCTGGAGTGAAACATCTGAATCTATAACTAGTGTCAATGGAATGGTTCAAACCATAGACAGTAAGAAGAGTCAGTCTTCTTGTACTTAAGTCGGCATTGTAACTTTTGTATTTAATTCCGATGCAATTTCTGTGTTTCATTGTCAATATGAAGGTCCAAGGGATACAGTACACCTTGAGTGAAGCATCGGAATCTATAACTAGTGTCACCGGAATGGTTCAAACGTAGATAGTAAGAAGAGTCAGCCTTCTTGTACTTAATTCTGCATTGTGCCTTTTGTATTTAATTCCGATGCAATTTCTGTGTTTCATCGTCAATAAGAAGGTCCATGGGAAACAGCAAACCTGAAGTGAAGCATCGGAATCTATAACTAGTGTCAAAGTAATGGTTCAAAACATAGTCAGAAAGAAGAGTCAGTCTACTTGTCCTTAAGTCGGCATTGTGCTTTTCGTATTTTGATCCGATGCAATTTCTGTGTTTCATCGGCAATAAGGTCAGAGGGATACAGTAAACCTGAAGGGAAACATCGGAATCTATAACTAGTGTCACAGGAATGGTTCAAAACATAGACAGCAGGAAGAGTCAGTCTTCTTGTACTGAAGTCGGCATTGTGCCATTTGTACTTAATTCCCATGCAATTTCTGTGTTTCATCGTCAATAAGAAGGTCAGAGGGATACAGTAAACCTGAAGTGAAGCATCGGAATCCAAAACTAGTGTCACAGGAATGGTGCAAAACATAGACAGAAGGATGGATCAGACTTCTTGTACTTACGTCGGCATTGTACCTTTTCTATTTAATTCCAATGCAATTTCTATGTTTCATCGTCAATAAGAAGGTCCAAGGTATACAGTAAACCTGAAGTGGAGCATCGAAATATATAACTAGTGTCACAGGAATGGTTCAAAGCATAATCAGTAAGAAGAGTCAGTCTTCTTATACTTAAGTGGGCATTGTGAATTTTCTATTTTATTCCGATGCAAATTCTGTGTTTCATCGTCAATAAGAATTCCAAGGGATACAGTAAACCTGGAGTGAAGCATCGGAATCCATAACTAGTGTCACAGGAATGGTTCAAAACATAGACAGTAAGATGAGTCAGTCTTCTTGTACTTAAGTCGACATTGTGCCTTTTCTATTTAATTCCGATGCAATTTCTGTGTTTCATCGTCAATAAGAGGGTCAGAGGGATACAAAAACCTGAAGTGAAGCATCGGAATCTATAACTAGTGTCTTAGGAATGGTTCAAATCATAGTCAGTAAGAACAGTCAGTCTTCTTGTCCTTAAGTGGGCATTGTGCATTTGTATTTAATTCCGATGCAATATCTGTGTTTCATCGTCATTAAGAAGGTCCAAGGTATACAGTAAACCTTAAGTGAGACATCGGAATCTATAACTAGTGTCGCAGCAATGGTTCAAAACATAGTCAGTAACAAGAGTCAGTCTTCTTGTACTTAAGTCGGCATTGTGCCTTTTCTATTTAATTCCGATGCAATTTCTGTGTTTCATCGTCAATAAAAATTTCCAAGAGATACAGTAAACCTTGAGTGAAGCATCGGAATCTATAACTAGTGTCACAGGGATGGTTCAAATCATAGACAGTAAGAAGAGTCAGACTTCTTGTACTTAAGTCGGCATTGTGCCTTTTGTATTTAATTCCGACGCAATTTCTGTGTTTCATCGTCAATACGGATGTCAGAGGGATACAGTAATCCCGAAGTGAAGCATCGGAATCTATACCTATTTTCACAGCAATGGTACGAAACATAGTCAGTAAGAATAGTCAGCCTTCTTGTACTTAAGTCATCATTGTGCATTTTCTATTTAATTCTGATGCAATTTCTGTGTTTCATCGTCTATAACAAGGTCCAAGGGATACAGTAAACCTGGAGTGAAGCATCGGAATCTATAACTAGTGTCACAGGAATGGTTCAAATTATAGACAGTAAGAAGAGTCAGCCTTCTTGTGCTTAATTCTGCATTCTGCCTTTTGTATTTAATTCCGATGCAATTTCTGTGTTTCATCGTCAATAAGAAGGTCCATGGGAAACAGTAAACCTGAAGTGAAGCATCGGAATCTATAACTAGTGACAAAGGAATGGTTCAAAACATAGTCAGAAAGAAGAGTCAGTCTTCTTGTCCTTAAGTGGGCATTGTGCATTTGTATTTAATTCCGATGCAATTTCTGTGTTTCATCGTCAATAAGAATGTCCAAGGGATACAGTAAACCTGAAGGGAAACATCGGAATCTATAACTAGTGTCACAGGAATGGTTCAAAACATAGACAGCAGGAAGAGTCAGTCTTCTTGTACTGAAGTCGGCATTGTGCCTTTTGTACTTACTTCCGATGCAATTTCTGTGTTTCATTGTCAATAAGAAGGTCAGAGGGATACAGTAAACCTGAAGTGAAGCATCGGAATCCAAAACTAGTGTCACAGGAATGGTGCAAAACATAGACAGAAGGATGAATCAGACTTCTTGTACTTACGTCGGCATTGTACCTTTTCTATTTAATTCCAATGCAATTTCTATGTTTCATCGTCAATAAGAAGGTCCAAGGGATACAGTAAACCTGGAGTGAAGCATTGGAATCTGTAACTAGTGTCACAGGAATGGTTCAAAACATAGTCAATAAGAATAGTCAGTCTTCTTGTACTTAAGTCATCATTGTGCATTTTCTATTTAATTCTGATGCAATTTCTGTGTTTCATCGTCAATAAGAAGGTCAGAGGGAGAGATTAAACCTGAAGTGAAGCATCGGAATCCATAACTAGTGTCACAGGAATGGTTCAAAACATAGTCAGTAAGAAGAGTCAGTCTTCTTGTACTGAAGTCGGCATTGTACCTTTTCTATTTCATTCCGATGCAATTTCTGTGTTTCATCGTAAATAATAAGGTCCAAGGGATACAGTAAACCTGGAGTGAAGCATCGGAATCTATAACTAGTGTCACAGGAATGGTTCAAATTATAGACAGTAAGAACAGTCAGACATCTTTTACTTGAGTCGGCATTGTGCCTTTTGTATTTAATTCCGATGCAATTTCTGTGTTTCATCGTCAATAACAAGGTCCAAGGGAAACAGTAAACCTGGAGTGAAGCATCGGAGTCTATAACTAGTGTCACAGGACTGGTTCAAAAATAGACAGTAAGAGGAGTTAGTCTTCTTGTGCTTAATTCGGCATTGTGCCTTTTGTATTAATTTCCGATGCAATTTCTGTGTTTCATCGTCAATATGAAGGTCCAAGGTATACAGTACTCCTGGAGTGAAGCATCGGAATCTATAACTAGTGTCACAGGAATGGTTCAAAACGTAGATAGTAAGAAGAGTCAGTCTTCTTGTACTTAATTTGCATTGTGCCTTTTGTATTTAATTCCGATACAATTTCTGTGCTTCATCGTCAATAAGAAGGTCCAAGGGATACAGTAAACCTGGAGTGAAGCATCGGAATTTATAACTAGTGTCACAGGTATGGTTCAAAACATAGTCAGTAAGAAGAGTCAATCTTCTTGTACTTAAGTCGGCATTGTGCCTTTTGTATTTAATTCCGATGCAATTTCTGTGTTTCATCGTCAATACGAAGGACCAAGGGAAGCAGTAAACCTGGAGTGTAGCATCGGAATCTATATCTAGTGTCACAGGGACGGTTCATAACATAGACAGTAAGATGAGTCAGTATTCTTGTACTTAAGTCGTCATTGTGCTTTTTGTATTTATTTCCGATGCAATTTCTGTGTTTCATCGTCACTAAGAAGGTCAGAGGGGTACAGTAATTCTGAAGTTAAGCATCGGAATCTATAACTAGTGTTACGATAATGGTTAAAAGCATAGTCAGTAAGAAGATTCAGTCTTCTTGTAGTTAAGTCGGCATTGTGCCTTTTGTATTGAATTCCGATGCAATTTCTGTGTTTCATCGTCAATAAGAAGGTCCAAGGGATACAGTAAACCTGAAGTGAAGCATCGGAATCTATAACTAGTGTCACAGGAATGGTTCAAAACATAGACAGTAGGAAGAGAGAGTCTTCTAGTACTTAAGTCGGCATTGTGCCTTTTCTATTTATTTCCGATGCAATTTCTGTGTTTCATCGTCAATAAGACGGTCCGAGGGATACAGTACACCTGAAGGGAAGCATCGGAATCTATAACTAGCGTCAGAGGAATGGTTCAAAACATAGACAGTTGGAAGAGTCAGTCTTCTTGTACTTAAGTTGGCATTGTGCCTTTCGTATTTAATTCCGATGCAATTTCTGTCTTTCATCGTCAATAAGAAGGTCAGAGGGATACAGTAAAACTGAAGTGAAGCATCGGAATCTATAACTAGTGCCACAGGAATGGTTCAAATTATAGTCAGTAAGGAGAGTCAGTCTTCTTGTCCTTAAGTCGGCATTGTGCCTCTTGTATTTAATTCCGATGCAATTTCTGTGTTTCATCGTCAATAAGAAGGTCCAAGGGATACAGTAAACCTGGAGTGAAGCATCGGAATCCATAACTAGTGTCACAGGAATGGTTCAAAACATAGTCAGTAAGAAGAGTCAGTCTTCTTGTACTTAAGTCGGCATTATGCCTTTGGTATTTAATTCCAATGCAATTTCTGTGTTTCATCGTCAACAAGATGGTCCAAGGGATACAGTGAACCTGCAGTGAAGCATCGGAATCTATAACTAGTGTCACAGGGACGGTTCATAACATAGACAGTAAGATGTGACAGTATTCTTGTACTTAAGTCGGCATTGTGCTTTTTGTATTTATTTCCGATGCAATTTCTGTGTTTCATCGTTACTAAGAAGGTCAGAGAGGTACAGTAATCCTGACGTTACGCATCGGAATCTATAACTAGTGTTACAATAATGGTTCAAAGCATAGTCAGTAAGAAGAGTCAGTCTTTTCGTAGTTAAGTCGGCATTGTGCCTTTTGTATTGAATTCCGATGCAATTTCTGTGTTTCGTCGTCAATAAGAAAGTCCAAGGGATACAGTAAACCTGAAGTGAAGCATCGGAATCTATAACTAGTGTCACAGGAATGGTTCAAATCATAGACAGTAGGAAGAATCAGTCTTCTAGTACTTATGTCGGCATTGTGCCTTTTCTATTTATTTCCGAAGCAATTTCTGTGTTTCATCGTCAATAAGACGGTCAGAGGGATACAGTAAAAATGTAGTGAAGCATCGGAATCTATAACTAGTGTCACAGGAATGGTTCAAACATAGACAGTAAGAAGAGTCAGTCTTCTTGTACTTAAGTCGGCATTGTGCCTTTTGTATTTAATTCCGATGCAATTTCTGTGTTTCGTCGTCAATAAGAAGGTCAGAGGGATACAGTAAAACTGAAGTGAAAGCTTCGGAATCTATAACTAGTGCCACAGGAATGGGTCAAATTATAGTCAGTAAGAAGAGTCAGTCTTCTTGTCCTTAAGTCGGCATTGTGCCTCTTGTATTTAATTCCGATGCAATTTCTGTGTTTCATCGACAATAAGAAGGTCCAAGGGATACAGTAAACCTGGATTGAAGCATCGGAATCTATAACTAGTGTCACAGTAATATTTCAAAGCATAGACAGTAAGAAGAGTCAGACGTCTTGTACTTAAGTCGGCATTGTGCCTTATGTATTTAATTCCGATGCAATTTCTGTGTTTCATCGTCAATAAGATGGTCCGAGGGATACAGTCAACCAGAAGTGAAGCATCGGAATCTATAACAAGTGTCACTGGAATGGTTCAAAATGTAGACAGTAAGAAGAGTCACTCTTCTTGTACTTAAGTCGGCATTGTGCCTTTTGTATTTATTTCCGATGCAATTTCTGTGATTCATCGCCAATAAGAAGGCCCAAAGGATATAGTAAACCTGAAGTGAAGAAACGGAATCTATAACTAGTGTCACAGGAATGGTTCAAATCATAGTCAGTAAGAAGAGTCAGTCTTCTTATACTTAAGAGGGCAATGTGAATTTTCTATTTAATTCCGATGCAAATTCTGTGTTTCATCGTCAATAAGAAGGTCCAAGGGATACGGTAAACCTGGAGTGAAGCATCGGAATCTATAACTAGTGTGACAGGAATGCTTCAAAACATAGACAGTAAGAAGAGTCAGTCTTCTTGTACTTATGTAGAGATTGTGCCTTTTGTATTTAAATCCGATGCAATTTCTGTGTTTCATTGTCAATAAGAAAGTCCAACTGATACAGTAAACCTCAAGTGAAGCATCGGAATCTATAACTAGTGTCACAGGAATGGTTCAAAACATAGTCAGTAAGAAGAGTTAGTCTTCTTGTCCTTAAATCGGCATTGTGCCTTTTGTATTTAATTCCGATGCAATTTCTGTATTTCATCGTCAATAAGAAAGTCCAAGGTATACAGTAAACCTGAAGTGAAGCATCGGAATCTATAACTAGTGTAACAGGAATGGTTCAAAACATAGTCTGTAAGAAGATTCTGTCTTCTTGTACTTAAGTCGGCAATGTGCCTTTTCTATTTAATTCCGATGCAATTTCTGTGTTTCATCGTCAAGAAGAAGGTCCAAGGGATACAGTGAACCTGGAGTGAAGTATCGGAGTCTATAACTAGTGTCACAGGAATGGTTCAAAACATAGACAGTAAGAAGAGTCAGTCTTCTTGTACTTAAGTCGACATTGTGCCTTTTCTATTTAATTCCGATGCAATTTCTGTGTTTCATCGTCAATAAGAAGGACAGAGGGATACAATAAACATGAAGTGAAGCATCGGAATCTATAACTAGTGTCACAGAAATGGTTCAAAACTAAGTCAGTAAGAAGAGTCAGTCTTCTTGTCCTTAAGTCGGCATTGTGCCTTTTGTATTTAATTCCGATGCAATTTCTGTGTTTCATCGTCAATAAAAAGGTCCAAGGGATACAGTAAACCCTGAGTGTAGCATCGGAATCTATAACTAGTGTCAAAGGATTGGTTCAAAACATAGACAGTAGGAAGAGTCAGTCTTCTAGTACTTAAGTCGGCATTGTGCCTTTTCTATTTATTTCCGATGCAATTACTGTGTTTCATCGTCAATAAGACGGTCAGAGGGATACAGTACACCAGAAGTGAAGCATCGGAATCTATAACTAGTGTCAGAGGAATGATTCAAAACATAGACAGTTGGAACAGTCAGTCTTCTTGTACTTAAGTTGGCATTGTGCCTTTCGTATTTAATTCCGATGCAATTTCTGTGTCTCACCGGCAATAAGAAGGTCGGAGGGATACAGTAAAAATGAAGTGAAGCATCGGAATCTATTACTAGTGTCACAGGAATGGTTCAAACGTGGACAGTAAGAAGAGTCAGTCTTCTTGTACTTTAGTCGGCATTGTGCCTTTTGTATTTAATATCGATGCAATTTCTGTGTTTCATCGTCAACAAGATGGTCCAAGGGATACAGTAAACCTGGAGTGAAGCATCGGAAATTATAACTAGTGTCACAGTAATGGTTCAAAATATAGACAGTAAGAAGAGTCAGACGTCTCGTACTTAAGTCGGCATTGTGCCTTTTGTATTTAATTCCGATGCAATTTCTGTGTTTCATCGTCAATAAGAAGGTACAAGGGATACAGTCAACCTGAAGTGAAGCATCGGAATCTATAACTAGTGTCACTGGAATGGTTCAAAATGTAGACAGTAAGAAGAGTCAGTCTTCTTGTACTTATGTCGGCTTTGTGCCTTTTGTATTTAATTCCGATGCAAGTTCTGTGATTCATCGTCCATAAGAAGGCAAAAGGGATACAGTAAAACTGAAGTGAAGAATCGGACTCTATAACTAGTGTCACAGAAATGGTTCAAAACATAGACAGTGGAAGAGTCAGTCTTCTTGTACTTAAGTCGGCATTGTGCCTTTTGTATTTAATTCCGATGCAATTTCTATGTTTCATCTTCAATAAGAAGGTCAGAGGGATACAGTAATCCTGAAGTGAACCATCGGAATCAATAACTAGTGTCACAGGAATGGTTCAAACATAGTCAGTAAGAATAGTCAGTCTTCTTGTACTTAAGTCATCATTGTGCATTTTATATTTAATTCTGATGCAATTTCTGTGTTTCATCGTTACTAAGAAGGTCCAAGGGATACAGTAAACCTGGATTGAAGCATCGGAATCTATAACTAGTGTCACAAAAATAATTCAAATCATAGACAGTAAGAAGAGTCAGACTTCTTTTCCTTAAGTCGCCATTGTGCCCTTTGTATTTACTTCCGATGCAATTTCTGTGTTTCATCGTCAATAAGAAGGTCCAAGAGATACAGAAAACCTGGAGTGAAGCATCGGAGTCTATAACTAGTGTCACAGGACTGGTTCAAATATTGACAGTAAGAAGGGTCAGTGTTCTTGTACTTAAGTTGGCATTGTGCTTTTTTATTTAATTCCGATGCAATTTCTGTGTTTCATCGTCAATAAGAAGGTCCAAGGGATACAGTAAACTTGAAGTAAACCATCAGAATCTACAACTAGTGTCACAGGAATGGTTCAAAACATAGTCAGTAAGAGGAGTCAGTCTTCTTGTACTTAAGTTGGCATTGTGCCTTTCGTATGTAATTCCGATGCAATTTCTGTGTTTCATCGTCAATAAGAAGGTCCAACGGATACAGTAAACCTGCCGCGAATCATCGGAATCTATAACTAGTGTCACAGTAATGGTTCAAAATATAGACAGTAAGAAGAGTCAGACGTCTTGTACTTAAGTCGGCATTGTGCGTTTTGTATTTACTTCCGATGCAATTTCTGTGATTCATCGTCAAGAGGAAGGACCAAGGGATACAGTAAACCTGAAGTGAAGCATCGGACTCTATAACTAGTGTCACAGGAATGGTTCAAAACATAGACAGTGGAAGAGTCAGTCTTCTTGTCTTTAAGTCGGCATTGTGACTTTTGTATTTAGTTCCGATGCAATTTCTGTGTTTCATCGGCAATAAGGTCAGAGGGATACAGTAAACCTGAAGTGATCTATCGGAATCCAAAACTAGTGTCACAGGAATGGTTCAAATCATAGACAGTAGAAAGAGTAAGTCTTCTTGTACTTAAGTCGGCATTGTGCCTTTTGTATTTAATTCCGATGCAGTTTCTGTGTTTCATCGTCAATAAGAAGGTGCAAGGGATACAGTAAACCGGAAGTGTAGCATCGGAATCTACAACTGGTGTCACAGGAATGGTTCAAAAGATAGACAGTAAGAAGAGTCAGTCTTCCTGTACTTAAGTCGGCAATGTGCCTTTTCTATTTAATTCTGATGCTATTTAAGTGTTTCATCGTCAATAAGAAGGTCAGAGGGATACAGTAAACCTGACGTGAAGCATCGGAATCTATAACTTGTTTCACAGGAATGGTTCAAAGCATAGTCAGTAAGAAGAGTCACTCTTCTTGTACTTAATTTGGCATTGTGCCTTTCATATGTAATTCCGATGCAATTTCTGTGTTTCATCGTCAATAAGACGGTCCAAGGGATACAGTAAACCTGGCGTGAAGCATCGGACCTATAACTAGTGTCACAGTAATGGTTCAAATCATAGACAGTAAGAAGAGTCAGACGTCTTTTACTTAAGTCGGCATTGTGCATTTTGTATTTACTTCCGATGCAATTTCTGTGTTTCATAGTCAATGACAAGGTCCAAGGGATACAGTAAACCCGAAGTGAAGCATCAGAATCTATAACTAGTGTCAATGGAAAGGTTCCAAGTATAGACAGTAGGAAGAGTCAGTCTTCTTGTACTTAAGTCGGCATTGTGCCTTTTCTATTTAATTCCGATGCAATTTCTGTGTTTCATCGTCAATAAGTATGTCCAAGGGAAACAGAAATCCTGAAGTGAAGCATCGGAACCAATTACTAGTGTCACAGGAATGGTTCAAATCATAGTCAGTAAGAAGAGTCAGTCTTCTTGTCCTTCAGTCGGCATTGTGCCTTTTGTATTTCATTCCGATGCAATTTCTGTGTTTCATCGGCAATAAGGTCAGAGGGATACAGTAAACCTGAAGTGAAGCATCGGAATCCAAAACTAGTGTCACAGGAATGGTTCAAATCATAGACAGAAGGAAGAGTCAGTCTTCTTGTACTTAAGTCGGCATTGTGCCTTTTGTATTTAATTCCGATGCAATTTCTGTGTTTCATCGCCAATAACAAGGTCCACGGGATACAGTAAACCTGGAGTGAAGCATCGGAATCTATAACTAGTGTCACAGGAATGGTTCAAAACATAGTCAGTAAGAAGAGTTCGTCTTCTTGTATTTAAGTCGGCATTGTTCCTTTTCTATTTAATTCCGATGCAATTTCTGTGTTTCATCTTCAATAACAAGGTCCACGGGATACAGTAAACCTGGAGTGAAGCATCGGCATCTATAACTAGTGTCACAGGAATGGTTCAAATCTTAGACAGTATGAAGAGACAGTCCTCGTGTACTTAAGTCGGCATTTTGCCTTTTGTATTTAATTCCGATGCAATTTCTGTGTTTCATCGTCAATAAGAAGGTCCAAGGGATACAGTAAACCTGAAGTGAAGCATCGGAATCTATAACTAGTGTCACAGGAATGGTTCAAAACATAGTCAGTAAGAAGAGTCAGTCTTCTTGTACTTAAGTCGGCATTCTACGTTTTCTATTTAATTCCGATGCAATTTCTGTTTCATCGCCAATAACAAGGTCCAAGGGATACAGTAAACCTGGAGTGAAGCATCGGAATCTATAACTAGTGTCAATGGAATGGTTCAAAACATAGACAGTAAGAAGCGTCAGTCTTCTTGTACTTAAGTCGGCAGTGTGCCTTTTGTATTTAATTCCGATGATATTTCTGCGTTTTATCGTCAATAAGAAGGACCAAGGGATACAGTAAACCTGGAGTGAAGCATCGGAATCTATAACTAGTGTCACAGGGATGGCTCAAAACATAGACAGTAAGAAGAGTCAGTCTTCTTGTACATAAGTTGGCATTGTGCCTTTTGTATTTAATTCTGATGGAATTTCTGTGTTTCATCGTTACCAAGAAGGTCCAAGGGATACAGTAAACCTGGATTGAAGCATCGGAATCTATAACTAGTGTCACAGTAATGGTTCAAAACATAGACAGTAAGAAGAGTCAGACGTCTTGTACTTAAGTCGGCATTGTGCGTTTTGTATTTACTTCCGATGCAATTTCTGTGTTTCATCGTCAAGAAGAAGGACCAAGGGATACAGTAAACCTGAAGTGAGGCATCGGAATCTACAACTGGTGTCACAGGAATGGTTCAAAAGATAGACAGTAAGAAGAGTCAGTCTTCCTGTACTTAAGTCGGCATTGTGCCTTTTCTGTTTAATTCCGATGCTATTTAAGTGTTTCATCGTCATTAAAAAGGTCAGAGGGATACAGTAAACCTGAAGTGAAGCATCGGAATCTATAACTTGTTTCACAGGAATGGTTCAAAGCATAGTCAGTGAGAAGAGTCAGGCTTCTTGTACCTAAGTTGGCATTGTGCCTTTCATATGTGATTCCGATGCAATTTCTGTGTTTCATCGTCAATAAGAAGGCCCAAGGGATACAGTAAACCTGGCGTGAAGCATCGGACCTATAACTAGTGTCACAGTAATGGTTCAAATCATAGACAGTAAGAAGAGTCAGACGTCTTTGACTTAAATCGGCATTGTGCTTTTGTATTTACTTCCGATGCAATTTCTGTGTTTCATAGTCAATGACAAGGTCCAAGGGATACAGTAAACCTGAAGTGAAGCATCGGAATCTATAACTAGTGTCAATGGAAAGGTTCAAAATATAGACAGTAGGAAGAGTCAGTCTTCTTGTACTTAAGTCGGCATTGTGCCTTTTCTATTTAATTCCGATGCAATTTCGTGTTTCATCGTCAATAAGTATGTCCAAGGGAAACAGAAATCCTGAAGTGAAGCATCGGAACCAATTACTAGTGTCACAGGAATGGTTCAAAACATAGTCAGTAAGAAGAGTCAGTCTTCTTGCCCTTCAGTCGGCATTGTGCCTTTTGTATTTCATTCCGATGCAATTTCTGTGTTTCATCGGCAATAAGGTCAGAGGGATACAGTAAACCTGAAGTGAAGCATCGGAATCCAAAACTAGTGTCACAGGAATGGTTCAAATCATAGACTGTAGGAAGAGTCAGTCTTCTTGTACTTAAGTTGGCATTGTGCCTTTTGTATTTAATTCCGATGCAATTTCTGTGTTTCATCGTCAATACGAAAGGTCCAAGGTGTACAGTATACCTGAAGTGAAGCATCGGAATCTATAACTAGTGTCACAGGAATGGTTCAAAACATAGTCAGTAAGAAGAGTCAGTCTTCTTGTACTTAAGTCGGCATTGTGCCTTTTCTATTTAATTCCGATGCAATTTCTGTGTTTCATCGTCAATAAGGAGGTCCAAGGGATACAGTAAACCTGGAGTGAAGCATCGGAATCTATAACTAGTGTCACAGGAATGGTTCAAAACTTAGACAGTAAGAAGAGTCAGTCTTCTTGTACTTAAGTCGACATTGTGTCTTTTCTATTTAATTCCGATGCAATTACTGTGATTCATCGACAATAAGAAGGTCAGAGGGATACAATAAACCTGAAGTGAAGCATCGGAATCTATAACTAGTGGCACAGGAATGGTTCAAACATAGTCAGTAAGAACAGTCAAGCCTTGTAACAAATAAAAAATATTAAAATAAAATAATAATAAAATATAATAATAATAATATGTAATGATAATAATTGTTAGTTTGGATAAGTAATTGAGGGATTAAAATTTTACGCCGTGAATTTATCGAGCTTCGCACGTCCGAAGATGTACGGAACGTAGCCAGGGCTCATTATGTATATTTTTTGTAGACAGAGTCTGATATCTGACCTCAGCTTCAATCATGAAGATGGAGTGACTAAAACTACTAAAACAAAGCAAGGCATAAGATTAAATAAACATATATTCATTTCAACACATACATTACGATATAAATTACACTTACGTAAAATTCTAGATAAATAATGGCAGATCATTCACAAATGAGAGCGACTTATTAATTCTGCGCCTCTTTTCTGGTAATAAATATCAATATGGCTAACTGTGGAGCCGCACAAAATATTAAATCCTTCTAGGACAACGAATGACATGAGAGTGTTGATGCCTACTCGCTGTGACAAGAGAGCGGTGTTACTTGCTTTATTTTGCATTCTCTTGTCTTAAAAAATCGATACATATAATCTAAGTTAACTAACTTAAATATTATCTGTGCTCTAGTGCAAATGGTTCCTTAAACTGCCCCCCAAATTGCGAGAGCAAAGGTGTACCACCTGCAGCTGAGCAATTTGTTGACGTATTTTCTTTATTTGTCATGTCATGAATCATAAGTTATTACGTATCTTGTTTCACATATTCAACATACTTAAAATATCATACATCCACAAAAATACATAAATAATAATTACATACAAGATCAATGAAAGTGAAAAGAAAAAATAAAAATATTAGCTTTCGAGCAGTATTGAACTCAGGAACTGCAGTATCAAAGACTAGCGAAGTGGCTCAGCGCTATCACTGCTAGCGTGCATACAGTTCTCAATTTTATGTAACAGTTCTACACAGACTGTAACGAATTTCATAGTTCGTATTCACTTGTGCTGTTACTTTGTAAAAATTTTGTTGGGCATATAGTCCGTTGTTCTCTTTCACTTCAAAATGTTATTACACATGTTCATTCAATAAATAAAATTAATTAATGGTTTTGTGCATATTCAGAGATATGTGAACATATTCTCTTTAGAATGTCACTTGGTAGTAAAGGTTTATACTGTGCTAAAGTCTTTGCACTTTAAAATAAATGTCACGTGTCACACGTTTTGTTTACATTGAGACGAAAGTTCTTGAAGAAACAAGTTGGAGATCAAGAATCTCGCAACGAAGCGTGCTTTGGAAGACATAGTTAAAATGTGGTTTCGTCGTGGTAGGAATTCATGGTGTCAGTGGTTCCATACTGACCAGTCCGTGTTACATCTACTCAATAACCTCCATATTTCGTCTTCCAAAAAGCGTATGTCGTCTCCTGGATATTGTGTCGTCGTTTCGTCGAAAAGTGTGCCGTGGTTTTGCTACTCACGTCACCTATAGTGTCCCATCATGAGCGCAGTGAACCGTTTTTTTTTATATTTGCACACAACTTGTTCATACATTGTTCGTTGCAAAACAAAATGTTCGTTCACAACAGAGAGCACAAAACATAACACATATCACTTCACTTTGAGTACAGTTTTCTGTTACATATTTACATAGATATAAAAATTTTCTGTGAAACATGTATCTATACATTTACACTACATTGTTTCGTAATACATATACATATTTTATATTTTTCAATTGCATTAAACTAGATATTTACAAGTACATATGGGTCAGACATAAAAAAAATTATCTAATAGGTGCAGTGTATTGTGATACATTCAGAAAATCCATTTTCTTTTATAGGTCTCTTCCCCTTTTTAATAAAGTTTTCCTTTTAAGTATATTTTCCTTTACATCAGTACTACACAATAAGTGTTCTTCCTCATAAAATGTTTCCTGCAACATAAACTTTCATAATAGGTTAGAAAACATCCTTGAGATGATCTGTCCTGAAAATTCATAATTACAATAAGACACGACACGTCACATCCACAATCAATTCCAAATTAGCACATGCACAAAGTATCATTTACAAATAAAATAAATTATACAGCCTTGCTCAATTAATCTCATTTGTCATTTCCTGTAGAGTGGGTTTTTTTTTTTTTTTTTTTTTTTTTTGTGCATGTTGTGTTCATGTGGATTGTGGTGTGAGTGTGAATAGCAAATCAAGTGTCTATCATGCCAATTAATGTATCAGGTTCAGAGCAGCAATTGTCTCCGGTCATTTAGTCTGTCAGCTTGTCTGCAAGGTATTAACAAATATAATCAGTAACTGTGCTTGCATGAAAATTGTTAGTTCTTCCTGTGTCTTATCTTCTTGCTGCTGCTGCTGCTGCTGTTACTGCTGGTGCTGTAAAATGTAGATACTGAAGATTATAGCTTATATCTTCTTCTTCTTCCAGCATGAAGTACCAGATGTGACTTACCTTGTTTTTCTATCAGCATACTCTGCTAAGGGCTAAAAGTTTTCAAATCTTTGTGAGGGTACAAACCTAAAATTCTCTTATTCTTGGGGTTTTGTAACAGATATGCTCCAGGATGTGGTATATCAATGATTGTGTAAGGACCTTCATATAGCGGACGCCACTTAACATTACGTTTTAGAGGTAATGACGATTTGTAGTGGGTCTTAAGTAAAACTTGCATGCCTATTGTAAAGTTTTGCCTTCTTTTCAAATTAGCACCATAGTTCTTATTTCTAATGTCAGCTTGTTCAGTAATTGCCATGAGTACTTCCCTTACCTTTTCCTCGTGTGAAGGTTTGGTGTCAGAAAATTTTGGTAGTGGGTTGCTCCATTCATTAGTTTCCTTTGTGTCAAACATGATTTCTCTGGGAGTGTAGGGTGTGTTGTATATATTTAAATTGTTGTGTATTTCCTCAAAAAGTGCTAGGTAATGTATCCAGTTTGTGTGCTGTGTTGAGGTATAAGTTCTCATGAATCTATTTAATTCTCTAAAAACTCTCTCACAAGGGTTGGCTGATGCATGAAACTTTGAAATAAAGATGCTCTTAATGTTATTGTCCTTTAGAAATTTTCTCCAGGTGAATCCTGCATAATACTTGGCGTTATCTGATAGAATGGCTTTAGGTTTTCCACAGTATGGCATGTAATCATTTGTGAATCTTCTGATGATGGTGTTTGCTGTGGGTGACTTAATGGCAAAAAGTTTGATGTGCTTAGAAAATATGTCATAAAATGCTAGAATGTATTTGCAACCTCCGATGCTAGTTGGATGAGGTCCGCTAACATCTGTACAAAGTATCTCTCTAGGTCCAGTAGGTAAGATAGAGTGCAAATCTGTTTTGGTGGATTGATTTTGTGGCTTGGATTTTTGACATATGAGACATTTGCTGATAACATCATGTATTTTTCTTCTCATGTTTGGAAAATAGCAATATGTATGTAACTTGTTTAGACATTTCTTTGTTCCGTAGTGTCCCCAAACTGTGTGAGTGTGTGCAACGAGATTGTGTACAGAATCTTGTGGTATGCAAACGCACCAGTTAGTAGCATTTGTGTGTCTTTTGTAGAAAAGTATGTTGTTGTGTAACATGTATCTGTCTTGTAAAGTGTCATTGTGTTGTTGTACTATGATTTGTTTTATTTTGTACCAGTGTGGATCTGAATCTTGTAGTGTTGCCATGTTCTTGCATAGGTCTATGTAGTATTGTGTAAACTGTTTGTCTTGCATGAGTAGTATTCTGTAATCGTGTGTGTTCTCAAAGTCTGTATTGTTATGGTGTAATCCTTGCGGTAGTCTTGAAAGTGTGTCAGCTATTATGTTGTCTTTTCCCTTGATGTGCTTGATTTCAAAAGAGTAATTCTGTAATGCAAGTGCCCATCGTGTAAGTCTAGGGTGAATGAGTTTACATGACAAAAGGAATGTAAGTGCTTGATGGTCAGTGTATATAATGGTATGTCTTCCATACAGATAATAATTAAACTTTTTAAATGCCCATATAATAGATAATGTTTCCAATTCTGTGGTGGAGTAAGATCTTTCACATTCTGTTAAAGTACGACTGGCAAAACCAATGATCTTAATATGTTCTGAAGTTTCTGTATTAACAAGTTGAAATAAACAACATCCCAAACCAATGTTTGATGCATCACAAGCAATACAAAAGTTCAAATTGAAGTCTGGATGTTCCAGCATGTTAGAATTTTCTAAGGCTTCTTTGATTTTAGTAAAGTCATTTTCACAGTTTTGGTTCCAAATCCATACCTGGTTCTTCTTTAATAAGTTTAGTAAGTATCTGCTATTGAGTAACTGTTTAGGTATGAATCGTCTGAAAAATGAGCATAGACCGAGAAATGATTTTAACTGTTTCTTATTAGTGGGACTGGGGAAATGTCTGATAGCATCTAATTTTGACGGGTCAGGTTTAATGCCTTGTGTGTTGATGATGTGTTCTAGGTATTTGATCTCACAACAAGCAAATCTAGATTTACAAATATTGGCAGTGATACCAGCTTGTGTGAATCTGCATAGTAAAGTGTTCAGGGTATCAGTGTGATCCTTCCAGGTTTTTGAGGCAATCAGTATGTCATCTACATAGTGTGTAACAGTTTCTAGTAAATCATCACCGAGTACAGAGTTTAGTGCAGTAATGAATACTCCTGAGCTTACATTTAGGCCAAATGGTAATACACAAAATTGATAAGTTCTGCCACCAAACATAAAGGCTGTATATTTTCTGGATTCTTTGCTTATTGGCACCTGCCAAAACGAATTTTTAAGGTCTATTGTAGAGAAATATTTTGCATCCAAGAACTTCTGAAGTTGTTCGTCAAGATTTTATGGTTGTGTCCTCACAGGTAAGATAATTTGGTTGATAGCTCTTGCATCTAATACTAACCTGATACTTCCATTGTGTCTTTTCACTACATGCAAAGGGCTACAATATGGAGATGTTGATGGTTCTATAATATTCCATGTAATCATTTTCTTTAGTTCTTCCCAAACTGCAGGTCGCAGAGCTAGAGGTACATTGTATGACTTGTGGTAATAGATTTGGTGAGGCTTGACTTCAATCGTATACATATATGTGTTGATCCTACCTGGCTTACTAGTGAAAACATCCTTATTCTTAAGTAAAATATGTTTAAGCTGGGATCTCTCCTCTACATTAATAGCATCACATTCTGATAACTTAGAATTAATTTGTGTAAGTACATCATTCACTACCTCACCGTGTGATACAGGTTGTTGTGTGGAATCTGCGTCAGTCTCACGTATAATTTGTATCTTGTAGCCAGAACAGTGCTTGTTATGGTCTACTAGTCGAGTATCCAAGTTCAAAACTATGTCTCTGCCTTCATACTTAAAATAACAAATGCCTTTGGAGAAGTCTATAGTACAGTCCTTCTCGCAAAGAAAATCAATACCCAATATACAATTGGCAGCAAGGTTTTGGACAACTAGGAAAGGCCATTGTACGATTCCATTTCCCATATTAACAGTCACAAATACCTGCTTATTAACTCTACTTGACTTATTACCTAATGCAGTTAATATTAAACAGTTCTGAACTGGGAACTCTGGTATCTTAGAAGTTTTCTTCATCATAGTATAAAAATTGTGAGAAATCACACTGACAGCAGCTCCTGTATCAATAATTATGTTAGTAGGTATACCTCTTACAATGCCTGAGGTGGAAGACAGTACAAATCTTTTCTTTACATTGTGACATTGTGTGTTGTCATTTATCAGATCATCAGCTAAGTTTCCACTTTCATTATATCTTAAGAATAGTGTAGGCAACTCTTGTTGTGTAAATGTTAATTTTTCTTGTTTCACAGTTTCACTAGCAAGTGTGTATTCAAACATAGTTTCTAAATTGAAGTTGCCCCCCAAATGTTCCTCAGTCACGACCTGGGGCTCAGTAATGACTGGTTCTAGTTTACCTGGTTTGTCTGGTCATTGGTAAGTGTAGTTGTAGTTTCATTAGCTACCTCAATAATATTTACATTTGGATACTGTCTTTGCCAATCACCTGTCTGTTTTCGGTTGGCTGAAGTCACTTGTTGGTTTATGTTGCTTGTTTGCACAAAATTCCCTTGTGGCATCTGAACATGATTTTGTGGTGGCGGTTGCGGTGTTTGCCACTGTCTCACATAATACTGGTTGTCGTTCTGATTAAAGTGCGGTGTAAGTGTTCCATTTCTTGTGTAATCTGTGTTGTTGTTTCTTTGCCAGTGTTTCTGTTTTGCTTTGTGTGCGTTGTTGTTTCCACTATTCCTTCTTGAATTAAAATTGTTGTTTCTTCGTTTTTTGTACGGGTTATCTCCCTGCGTATAGTCGTAGTTGTTTGTATGCAGCTCTGAGTTTTGGTGATTGTTTTGCATGTTTACTGTGTGTTGTGAATTTTGCTGTGTGTTTGGTAATGTAGCAATGTAGACATGTTCATTCCTACTGCGTGGGTTGTGTGTTGGTTCTCGTTCTTCATATAGTAAATCAACAGCATCTAACTTTTCCAAAAAATATTCAGGATCGTCGTCCGGTAAGTACAGTAATTTCTCTTTAATATTAAAAGGAAGTCTTGCTTTCAGTGATCGGATCACATCTTTTGGTTTCACTGGTTCATTAAGGAAGTGTGTCATGTTTAGGTACTTCTCGAAATATCTGCGCAGGTTGCCGTTTTTAGGATTGAAGTGTTCGGGTTCAGTGACTTGTTTGCGGATACGTTCCTGCACAGTGGGTGACTAAAACTTATTCAAGAAGGCGCGTTCAAACTGCTCGTATGTTACACATCTGTCGCTTTCATGGTAAGCCCAGACAGCAGCGTCCCCTTGAATGTAATCCACAACGTACGCAATGCGTTTGTGGTCGCTCCACGAACGTGGGAATGCGTTCCTAAAAGCTTTTAAGAAGATGACAGGGTGTACAGTGTTTTTGCCTGGTATAAAAGGTTGGAATTTACGGTGCTTGAATAGACTTTCTTCTTCTTTGTTACGTGTTCGTCTGTTTCTTTCCGTGTAATCATTGAATTCTTCCCCGTGTGTACATGGTTTTTCATCAGAATAATTGTATTGTATTTCAGGTGATGGGTATCTGTTGCTATGCGTGTCAGTGTATTGTGTATTTGAGTGTGGAAATTTGTGTGTGTACATGTGTTCATTTCCGAATCGAGATTTTCTTCTGTGTGTGTAAAAATGTGTAGTGGGTGTACTATTCTGTTGTGCTTGGCATTGAGTTGTCTTTGTTTGCATATCGTCATCGATTACTTGTCTATTGTTGTTCATGTATTCCACTACAGAATCGTGCACAATATGTGGCAATTTGTTTTGTATACATTCTTCAAAAATTTCGTCTTTGTGTGCCGTCCATTCTTTAAATTGTGAAATAATGCGAGACAAATGGGGTTCAGCCTCTATCTGTAATGTTGTGTGAATCTGTTTGTGGATGTCAGCTACGTTTGTTTCTATTGTATTCACCTTTAAATTAATTTCGTCACATGCGTGCGTGTTTGATTCTAGTTTGCAATTAATAGTTTCACAGGTTTTTGTCAAGTCATTGATGTGGTTGGCATTGTCGCTTTGTCTTAATTCTAAATTTTCGAATTTTTCCGTAAGATCGTCGGCCTGTTTGGAAAGACGAGCGTTAATTTCATCTACCTTTTGAGTCAGTGTGGCGAAGTCTGATTTTATGTCATTTCTGAAGGCTGCATTGTCTGTCATTAATTGTGAGAATTTTTCGTCATTGTCTTGCTTAATATTGGATATGCCTTCCAAAATTGAATTCAGTATAGCACCAAAATTTTGATTGCAAAATGAGCTTGCCCCCGCCGCGTCATTAGACGTGACGTGGTCTCTCAGGTTTGGTTCTGAATTGCTCCTCTCGGCGTTTATTTGTGTCTGTAGCGGATTATTTTGATGTGTTTGCGTGTCTGTATTAATTTCTGTGTCTGAATGTGTCTGTGTATCCATGTTTGCATTACTTGATTGTTGTTCCATTGTGTACTGGTGTCGAGTTTTTACCATATCGTGAATAAATTGTGTGCAAGAAAAAAATCGTTTAAACGCGTAGTGTGATAATGTACTGCCTATGTGTGTGTTTAAATGACTGAGAATGATTGAGAGATGACTTTAAAGATCGAAAGTAGCATACGTGTTAATGGTGACTAGCCATGTTGCTTGAATCTTGTACAATGTCGGCCATATTGTGCAATGTAACTTGCGTATTGTTGGATCGGAATGTAATCGTCTGAATAATGAGATTTCGTGGAATTTGGAAAAAATTACTGAATGGAAACTGAATACTGAATTTAATGCTGAGAAAAATAATTTTGAATGAAAAATGTGCTTGGAATCAATTGTGGATGCGCGAGTGCTGCGTCTTACCGTACATATCGTCTTGATGAGAAGATTGCATTTCCAGTCCAAATTGTCTCCAGATTTTATTCGTTTTCTTCAATATTCTCGTCACATAGGTTGTTACCGGTCAGGATGTACATGAAAAAGAACAATTAGTTGTAGTACAGATACAATAATGAGTCCTGGCACATAGTCGCCAGTGTAACAAATAAAAAATATTAAAATAAAATAATAATAAAATATAATAATAATAATTTGTAATAATAATAATTGTTAGTTTGGATAAGTAATTGAGGGATTAAAATTTTACGCCGTGAATTTATCGAGCTTCGCACGTCCGAAGATGTACGGAACGTAGCCAGGGCTCATTATGTATTTTTTTTGTAGACAGAGTCTGATATCTGACCTCAGCTTCAATCATGAAGATGGAGTGACTAAAACTACTAAAACAAAGCAAGGCATAAGATTAAATAAACATATATTCATTTCAACACATACATTACGATATAAATTACACTTACGTAAAATTCTAGATAAATAATGGCAGATCATTCACAAATGAGAGCGACTTATTAATTCTGCGCCTCTTTTCTGCTAATAAATATCAATATGGCTAACTGTGGAGCCGCACAAAATATTAAATCCTTCTAGGACAACGAATGACATGAGAGTGTTGATGCCTACTCGCTGTGACATGAGAGCGGTGTTAATTGCTTTATTTTGCATTCTCTTGTCTTAAAAAATCGATACATATAATCTAAGTTAACTAACTTAAATATTATCTGTGCTCTAGTGCAAATGGTTCCTTAAAGCCTCTTGACCTTAAGTCGGCATTTTGCCTTTTGTATTTAATTCCGATGCAATTTCTGTGTTTCATCGTCAACAAGAAAGTCCAAGGGAAACAGTAAACCTGATGTGAAGCATCGGAATCTATAACTAGTGTCACAGGAATGGTTCAAAACATAGTCAGTAAGAAGAGTCAGTCTTCTTGTACTTAAGTCTTCATTGTGCCTTTTCTATTTGATTCTGATGCAATTCCTGTGTTTCATCGTCAATAAGAAGGTCCAAGGGATACAGTAAACCTGGAGTGTAGCATCGGAATGTATAACTAGTGTCACAGGAATGGTTCAAAACATAGACAGTAAGAAGAGTCAGTCTTCTTGTACTTAAGTCGCCATTGTGCCTTTTGTATTTCATTCCGATGCAATTTCTGTGTTTCATCGTCAATAAGAGGGTCAGAGGGATACAATAAACCTGAAGTGAAGCATCGGAATCTATAACTAGTGTCACAGGAATGGTTCAAAACATAGTCAGTAAGAACAGTCAGTCTTCTTGTCCTTAAGTCGGCATTGTGCATTTTGTATTTCATTCCGATGCAATTTCTGTGATTCATCGTCAATAAGAAGGTCCAAGGTATAATGTAAACCTTAAGTGAAGCATCGGAATCTATAACTAGTGTCACAGGAATGGTTCAAATCTTAGACAGTAAGAAGAGACAATCCTCGTGTACTTATGTCGGCATTTTGCCTTTTGTATTTAATTCCGATGCAATTTCTGTGTTTCATCGTCAACAAGAAGGTCCAAGGGATACAGAAAACCTGAGGTGAAGCATCGGAATCTATAGCTAGTGTCACAGGAATGGTTCAAAACATAGTCAGTAAGAAGAGTCAGTCTTCTTGTTCTTAAGTCGGCATTGTACGTTTTCTATTTAATTCCGATGCAATTTCTGTGTTTCATTACGAATAACAAGGTCCAAGGGATACAGAAAACCTGAGGTGAAGCATCGGAATCTATAACTAGTGTCACAGGAATGGTTCAAAACATAGACAGTATGAAGAGTCAGTCATCTTGTACTTAATTCTGCATTGTCCCTTTTGTATTTCATTCGGATGCAATTTCTGTGTTTCATCGCCAATCAGAAGGTCCGAGGCATACAGTAAACCTGAAGTGAAGCATCGGAATTTGTAACTTGTGTCACAGGAATGGTTCAAATCATAGTTAGTAAGAAGAGTCAGTCTTCTTATACTTAAGTCGGCATTGTGCCTTTTATATTTAATTCCGATGATATTTCTGTGTTTTATCGTCAATAAGAAGGACCAAGGGATACAGTAAACCTGGAGTGAAGCATCGGAATCTATAACTAGTGACACAGGGATGGCTCAAAACATAGACAGTAAGAAGAGTCAGACGTCTCGCACTTAAGTCGGCATTGTGCCTTTTGTATTTAATTCCGATGCAATTTCTGTGTTTCATCGTCAATAAGAAGGTCCAAGGGATACAGTCAACCTGAAGTGAAGCATCGGAATGTATAACTAGTGTCACTGGAATGGTTCAAAATGTAGACAGTAAGAACAGTCAGTCTTCTTGTACTTATGTCGGCATTGTGCCTTTTGTATTTAATTCCGATGCAATTTCTGTGATTCATTCTCCATAAGAAGGCCCAAGGGATACAGTAAACCTGAAGTGAAGAATCGGACTCTGTAACTAGTGTCACAGAAATGGTTCAAAACATAGACAGTAGAAGAGTCAGTCTTCTTGTACTTAAATTGGCATTGTGCCTTTTGTATTTAATTCCGATGCAATTTCTGTGTTTCATCGTCAATAAGAAGGTCCAAGGGAAACAGTAAACCTGAAGTGAAGCATCGGAATCTATAACTAGTGTCACAGGAATGGTTCAAAACATAGTCAGTAAGAAGAGTCAGTCTTCTTGTACTTAAGTCGGCATTGTGCTTTTTGTATTTAGATCCGATGCAATTTCTGTGTTTCATCGGCAATAAGGTCGGAGGGATACAGTAAACCTGAAGTGAAACATCGGATTCGATAACTAGTGTCACAGGAATGGTTCAAAACATAGACAGCAGGAAGCGTCAGTCTTCTTGTACTTAAGTCGGCATTGTGCCTTTTGTATTTAATTCCAATGCAATTTCTGTGTTTCATCGTCAATAAGAAGGTCAGAGAGATACAGTAAACCTGAAGTGAAGCATCGGAATCCAAAACTACTGTCACAGGAATGGTTCAAAACATAGACAGAAGGATGAGTCAGTCTTCTTGTACTTAAGTCGGCATTGTGCCTTTTCTATTTAATTCCAATGCAATTTCTGTGTTTCATCGTCAATAAGAAGGTCCAAGGTATACAGTAAACCTGAAGTGGAGCATCGAAATATATAACTAGTGTCACAGGAATGGTTCAAAACATAGTCAGTAAGAAGAGTCAGTCTTCTTATACTTAAGTGGGCATTGTGAATTTTCTATTTATTTCCGATGCAAATTCTGTGTTTCATCGTCAACAAGAAGTTCCAAGGGATACTGTAAACCTGGAGTGAAGCATCGGAATCTATAACTAGTGTCACAGGAATGGTTCAAAAC
Organism: Schistocerca piceifrons; assembly: GCF_021461385.2. Lineage (NCBI taxonomy): Eukaryota > Metazoa > Arthropoda > Insecta > Orthoptera > Acrididae > Schistocerca > Schistocerca piceifrons. The sequence continues at coordinate 77,977 of NW_025727989.1, read as the reverse complement.
ATAGACAGTAAGAAGAGTCAGTCTTCTTGTACTTAAGTCGACATTGTGCCTTTTCTATTTAATTCCGATGCAATTTCTGTGTTTCCTCGTCAATAAGAAGTTCAGAGGGATACAATAAACCTGAAGTGAAGCATCGGAATCTATAACCAGTGTCACAGGAATGGTTCAAAACATAGTCAGTATGAACAGTCAGTCTTCTTGTCCTTAAGTCGGCATTGTGCATTTTGTATTTAATTCCGATGCAATTTCTGTGTTTCATCGTCAATAAGAAGGTCCAAGGTATACAGTAAACCTTAAGTGAAGCATCGGAATCTATAACTAGTGTCACAGGAATGGTTCAAAACATAGTCAGTAACAAGAGTCAGTCTTCTTGTACTGAAGTCGGCATTGTACCTTTTCTATTTAATTCCCATGCAATTTCTGTGTTTCATCGTAAATAACAAGGTCCAAAGGATACAGTAAACCTGGAGGGAAACATCTGAATCTATAACTAGTGTCAATGGAATGGTTCAAAACATAGACAGTAAGAAGAGTCAGTCTTCTTGTACTTAAGTCGGCATTGTGCTTTTTGTATTTAATTCCGATGCAATTTCTGTGTTTCATTGTCAATATGAGGGTCCAAGAGATACAGTACACCTGGAGTGAAGCATCGGAATCTATAACTAGTGTCACCGGAATGGTTCAAAACATAGATAGTAAGAAGAGTCAGCCTTCTTGTACTTAATTCTGCATTGTGCCTTTTGTATTTAATACCGATGCTATTTCTGTGCTTCATCGTCAATAAGAATGTCCAAGGGATACAGTAAACCTGGAGTGAAGCATCGGAATCTATAACTAGTGTCACAGGAATGGTTCAAAACATAGTCAGTAAGAATAGTCAGTCTTCTTGTACTTAAGTCATCATTGTGCATTTTCTATTTAATTCTGATGCAATTTCTGCGTTTCATCGTCAATAAGAAGGTCAGGGGGATAGATTAAACCTGAAGTGAAGCATCGGAATCCATAACTAGTGTCACAGGAATGGTTCAAAACATAGTCAGTAAGAAGAGTCAGTCTTCTTGTACTTAAGTCGGCATTATGCCTTTGATATTTAATTCCGATGCAATTTCTGTGTTTCATCGTCAACAAGATGGTCCAAGGGATACAGTAAACCTGCAGTGAAGCATCGGAATCTATAACTAGTGTCACAGGGACGGTTCATAACATAGACGGTAAGATGTGTCAGTATTCTTGTACTTAAGTCGGCATTGTGCTTTTCGTATTTATTTCCGATGCAATTTCTGTGTTTCATCCTTACTAAGAAGGTCAGAGAGGTACAGTAATCCTGAAGTTACGCATCGGAATCTGTAACTAGTGTTACAATAATGGTTCAAAGCATAGTCAGTAAGAAGAGTCAGTCCTCTTGTAGTTAAGTCGGCAATGTGCCTTTTGTATTAAATTCCGATGCAATTTCTGTGTTTCGTCGTCAATAAGAAGGTCCAAGGGATACAGTAAACCTGAAGTGAAGCATCGGAATCTATAACTAGTGTCACAGGAATGGTTCAAATCATATACAGTAGGAAGAGCCAGTCTTCTAGTACTTATGTCGGCATTGTGCCTTTTGTATTTATTTCCGATGCAATTTCTGTGTTTCATCGTCAACAAGACGGTCAGAGGGATACAGTACACCTGAAGTGAAGCATCGGAATCTAAATCTAGTGTCACAGGAATGGTTTAAAATGTAGACAGTAAGAAGAGTCACTCTTCTTGTACTTAAGTCGGCATTGTGCCTTTTGTATTTATTTCCGATGCAATTTCTGTGATTCATCGTCAATAAGAAGGCCCAAAGGATATAGTAAACCTGAAGTGAAGAAACGGAATCTATAACTAGTGTCACAGGAATGGTTCAAAACATAGTCAGTAAGAAGAGTCAGACTTCTTATACTTAAGAGGGCATTGTGAATTTTCTATTTAATTCCGATGCAAATTCTGTGTTTCATCGTCAATAAGAAGGTCCAAGGGATACGGTAAACCTGGAGTGAAGCATCGGAATCTATAACTAGTGTGACAGGAATGGTTCAAAACATAGACAGTAAGAAGAGTCAGTCTTCTTGTACTTAAGTAGACATTGTGCCTTTTGTATTTAATTCCGATGCAATTTCTGTGTTTCATTGTCAATAAGAAGGTCCAACGGATACAGTAAACCTCAAGTGAAGCATCGGAATCTATAACTAGTGTCAATGGAATGATTCAAAACATAGACAGTAAGAAGAGTCAGTCTTCTTGTACTTAAGTCGGCTTTGTGCCTTTTGTATTTAATTCCGATGCAATTTCTGTGTTTCATCGTCAATAAGAAGGTCAGAGGGATACAGTAAACCTGAAGTGATGCATCGGAATCTATAGCTAGTGTCACAGGAATGGTTCAAATCATAGTCAGTAAGAAGAGTCAGTCTTCTTGTCCATAAGTCGGCATTCTGCCTTTTGTATTGAATTCCGATGCAATTACTGTGTTTCATCGTCAACAAGAAGGTCCAAGGGATACACTAAACCTGTAGTGAAGCATCGGAATCTATAACTAGTGTCACAGGAATGGTTCAAAACATAGACAGTAGGAAGAGTCAGCCTTCTAGTACTTAAGTCGGCATTGTGCCTTTTCTATTCATTTCCGATGCAATTTCTGTGTTTCATCGTCAATAAGACGGTCAGAGGGCTACAGTACACCAGAAGTGAAGCATCGGAATCTATAACTAGTGTCACAGGAATGGTTCAAAACATAGACAGTTGGAACTGTCAGTCTCCTTGTACATAAGTAGGCATTGTGCCTTTCGTATTTAATTCCGATGCAATTTCTGTGTCTCACCGGCCATAAGAAGGTCGGAGGGATACAGTAAAAATGAAGTGAAGCATCGGAATCTATAACTAGTGTCACAGGAATGGTTCAAACGTGGACAGTAAGAAGAGTCAGTCTTCTTGTACTTAAGTCGGCATTGTGCCTTTTGTATTTAATTTCGATGCAATTTCTGTGTTTCATCGTCAATAAGAAGGTCCAAGGGATACAGTAAACCTGGAGTGAAGCATCGGAATTTATAACTAGTGTCACAGTAGTGGTTCATAATATAGACAGTAAGAAGAGTCAGACGTCTTGTACTTAAGTCGGCATTGTACCTTTTGTATTTAATTCCGATGCAATTTCTGTGTTTCATCGTCAATAAGAAGGTCCATGGGATACAGTAAACCTGAAGTGAAGCATCGGAATCTATAACTAGTGTCAAAGGAATGGTTCAAACATTGTCAGAAAGAAGAGTCAGTCTTCTTGTCCTTAAGTCAGCATTGTGCTTTTTGTATTTAGATCCGTTGCAATTTCTGTGTTTCATCGGCAATAAGGTCAGAGGGATACAGTAAACCTGAAGGGAAACTTCGGAATCTATAACTAGTGTCATAGGAATGGTTCAAAACATAGACAGCAGGAAGAGTCAGTCTTCTTGTACTTAAGTCGGCATTGTGCCTTTTCTATTTAATTCCAATGCAACTTCTATGTTTCATCGTCAATAAGAAGGTCCAAGGTATACAGTAAACCTGAAGTGGAGCATCGAAATATATAACTAGTGTCACAGGAATGGTTCAAAACATAATCAGTAAGAAGAGTCAGTCTTCTTATACTTAAGTGGGCATTGTGAATTTTCTAGTTAATTCCGATGCAAATTCTGTGTTTCATCGTCAATAAGAAGATCCAAGGGATACAGTTAACCTAGAGTGAAGCATCGGAATCTATAACTAGTGTCTTAGGAATGGTTCAAATCATAGTCAGTAAGAACAGTCAGTCTTCTTGTCCTTAAGTCGGCATTGTGCATTTTGTATTTAATTCCGATGCAATTTCTGTGTTTCATCGTCATTAAGAAGGTCCAAGGTATACAGTAAACCTTAAGTGAAACATCGGAATCTATAACTAGTGTCACAGCAATGGTTCAAAACATAGTCAGTAACAAGAGTCAGTCTTCTTGTACTTAAGTCGGCATTGTGCCTTTTCTATTTAATTCCGATGCAATTTCTGTGTTTCATCGTCAATAAGAATTTCCAAGAGATACAGTAAACCTCGAGTGAAGCATTGGAATCTATAACTAGTGTCACAGGTATGGTTCAAAACATAGACAGTAAGAAGAGTCAGTCTTCTTGTACTTAAGTCGACATTGTGCCTATTCAATTTAATTCCGATGCAATTGTGTGTTTCATCGTCAATAACAAGGTCCAAGTGATACAGTAAACCTGAAGCGAAGCATCGGAATCTATAACTAGTGTCACAGGAATGGTTCAAAACATAGTCAGTAAGGAGAGTCAGTCTTCTTGTACTTAAATCGGCATTGTACGTTTTCTATTTAATTCCGATGCAATTTCTGTGTTCATCGCCAATAACAAGGTCCAAGGGATACAGTAAACCTGGAGTGTAGCATCGGAATCTATAACTAGTTAAATGGAATTGTTCAAAACATAGACAGTAAGAAGCCTCAGTCTTCTTGTACTTAAGTCGGCATTGTGCCTTTTGTATTTAATTCCGATGATATTTCTGTGTTTTCGTCAATAAGAAGGACCAAGGGATACAGTAAACCTGGAGTGAATCATCGGAATCTATAACTAGTGTCACAGCGATGGCTCAAAACATAGGCAGTAAGAAGAGTCAGTCTTCTTGTACATAAGTTGGCATTGTGCCTTTTATATTTAATTCCGATGCAATTTCTATGTTTCATCGTCAGTAAGAAGGTCGGAGGGATACAGTAATCCTGAAGTGAAGCATCGGAATCTATAACTATTGTCACAGGAATGGTTCAAACATAGTCAGTAAGAATAGTCAGTCTTCTTGTACTTAAGTCATCATTGTGCATTTTATATTTAATTCTGATGCAATTTCTGTGTTTCACCGTTACTAAGAAGGTCCAAGGGATACAGTAAACCTGGATTGAAGCATCGGAATCTATAACTAGTGTCACAGGAATGGTTCAAATCATAGACAGTAAGAAGAGTCAGACTTCTTTTCCTTAAGTCGGCATTGTGCCTTTTGTATTTAATTCCGATGCAATTTCTGTGTTTCATCGTCAATAAGAAGGTCCAACGGATACAGTAAACCTGCCGCGAAACATCGGAATCTATAACTAGTGTCACAGTAATGGTTCAAAATATAGACAGTAAGAAGAGTCAGACGTGTTGTACTTAAGACGGCATTGTGCGTTTTGTATTTACTTCCGATGCAATTTCTGTGTTTCATCGTCAATAAGATGGTCCAAGGGATACAGTAAACCTCAAGTGAAGCATCGGAATTTATAACTAGTGTCACTGGAATGGTTCAAAATATAGACAGTAAAAAGGGTCAGTCTTTTTGTACTTAAGTCGGCATTGTGCCTATTGTATATAATTCCGATGCAATTTCTGTGATTCATCGTCAAGAAGAAGGACCAAGGGATACAGTAAACCTGAAGTGAAGCATCGGACTCCATAACTAGTGTCACAGGAATGGTTCAAAACATAGACAGTAGAAGAGTCAGTCTTCTTGTCTTTAAGTCGGCATTGTGCCTTTTGTATTTAGTTCCGATGCAATTTCTGTGTTTCATCGGCAATAAGGTCAGAGGGATACAGTAAACCTGAAGTGAACCATCGGAATCCAAAACTAGTGTCACAGGAATGGTTCAAATCATAGACAGTAGGAAGAGTCAGTCTTCTTGTACTTAAGTCGGCATTGTGCCTTTTCTATTTAATTCCGATGCTATTTAAGTGTTTCATCGTCAATAAGAAGGTCAGAGGGATACAGTAAATCTAAAGGGAAGCATCGGAATCTATAACTTGTTTCACAGGAATGGTTCAAATCATAGTCAGTAAGAAGAGTCAGTCTTCTTGTACTTAAGTTGGCATTGTGCCTTTCATATGTAATTCCGATGCAATTTCTGTGTTTCATCGTCAATAAGAAGGTCCAAGGGATACAGTAAACCTGGCGTGAAGCATCGGACCTATAACTAATGTCACAGTAATGGTTCAAATCATAGACAGTAAGAGGAGTCAGACGTCTTTTACTTAAGTCGGCATTGTGCCTTTTGTATTTACTTCCGATGCAATTTCTGTGTTTCATAGTCAATAAGAAGGTCCAAGGGATACACTAAACCTGAAGTGAAGCATCGGAATCTATAACTAGTGTCAATGGAGAGGTTCAAAATATAGACAGTAGGAAGAGTCAGTCTTCTTGTACTTAAGTCGGCATTGTGCCTTTTCTATTTAATTCCGATGCAATTTCTGTGTTTCATCGTCAATAAGTATGTCCAAGGGAAACAGAAATCCTGAAGTGAAGCATCGTAACCAATTACTAGTGTCACAGGAATGGTTCAAAACATAGTCAGTAAGAAGAGTCAGTCTTCTTTTCCTTCAGTCGGCATTGTGCCTTTTGTATTTCATTCCGATGCAATTTCTGTGTTTCATCGTCAATAAGTATGTCCAAGCGAAACAGAAATCCTGAAGTGAAGCATCGGAACCAATTACTAGTGTCACAGGATTGGTTCAAAACATAGTCAGTAAGAAGAGTCAGTCTTCTTGTCCTTCAGTCGGCATTGTGCCTTTTGTATTTCATTCCGATGCAATTTCTGTGTTTCATCGCCAATAAGGTCGGAGGGATACAGTAAACCTGAAGTGAAGCATCGGAATCCAAAACTAGTGTCACAGGAATGGTTCAAATCATAGACAGTAGGAAGAGTCAATCTTCTTGTACTTAAGTCGGCATTGTGCCTTTTGAATTTAATTCCGATGCAATTTCTGTGTTTCATCGTCAATACGAAAGGTCCAAGGTATACAGTATACCTGAAGTGAAGCATCGGAATCTATAACTAGTGTCACTGGAATGGTTCAAAACATAGTCAGTAAGAAGAGTTCGTCTTCTTGTACTTAAGTCGGCATTGTGCCTTTTCTATTTAATTCCGATGCAATTTCTGTGTTTCATCGCCAATAACAAGGTCCACGGGATACAGTAAACCTGGAGTGAAGCATCGGAATCAATATCTAGTGTCACAGAAATGGTTCAAATCTTAGACAGTAAGAGGAGACAGTCCTCGTGTACTTAAGTCGGCATTTTGCCTTTTGTATTTAATTCCGATGATATTTCTGTGTTTCATCGTCAATAAGAAGGTCCAAGGGATACAGTAAACCTGAAGTGAAGCATCGGAATCTATAACTACTGTCACAGGAATGGTTCAAAACATAGTCAGTAAGAAGAGTCAGTCTTCTTGTACTTAAGTCGGCATTGTACGTTTTCTATTTAATTCCGATGCAATTTCTGTGTTTCATCGCCAATAACAAGGTCCAAGGGATACAGTAAACCTGGAGTGAAGCATCGGAATCTATAACTAGTGTCAATGGAATCGTTCAAAACATAGGCAGTAAGAAGCGGTAGTCTTCTTGTACTTAAGTAGGCATTTTGCCTTTTGTATTTAATTCCGATGATATTTCTGTGTTTTATCGTCAATAAGAAGGACCAAGGGATACAGTAAACCTGGAGTGAAGCATCGGAATCTATAACTAGTGTCACAGGGATTGCTCAAAACATAGACAGTAAGAAGAGTCAGTCTTCTTGTACATAAGTTGGCATTGTGCCTTTTGTATTTAATTCCGATGCAATTTCTATGTTTCATCGTCAATAAGAAGGTCAGAGGGATACAGTAATCCTGAAGTGAAGCATCGGAATCTATAACTAGTGTCACAGGAATGGTTCAAACATAGTCAGTAAGAATAGCCAGTCTTCTTGTTCCTAAGTCATCATTGTGCATTTTATATTTAATTCTGATGCAATTTCTGTGTTTCATCGTTATTAAGAAGGTCCAATGGATACAGTAAACCTGGATTGAAGCATCGGAATCTATAACTAGTGTCACAGGAATGGTTCAAATCATAGACAGTAAGAAGAGTCAGACTTCTTTTCCTTAAGTCGGCATTGTGCCCTTTGTATTTAATTCCGATGCAATTACTGCGTTTCATCGTCAATAAGAAGGTCCAAGAGATACAGAAAACCTGGAGTGCAGCATCGGAGTCTATAACTAGTGTCACAGGACTGGTTCAAAAATTGACAGTAAGAAGGGTCAGTGTTCTTGTACTTAATTCGGCATTGTGCCTTTTGAATTTAATTCCGATGCCATTTCTGTGTTTCATCGTCAATAAGAAGGTCAGAGGGATACAGTAAACCTGAAGTGAAACATCGGAATCCATAACTAGTGCCACAGGAATGGTTCAAAACATAGTCAGTAATAAGAGTCAGTCTTCTTGTATTTAAGTCGGCATTGTGCCTTTTTATTTAATTCCGATGCAATTTCTGTGTTTCATCGTCAATACGAAGGTCCAAGGGATACAGTAAACCTGAAGTAAACCATCGGAATCTACAACTAGTGTCACAGGAATGGTTCAAAGCATAGTCAGTAAGAGGAGTCAGTCTTCTTGTCCTTAAGTCGGCATTGTGCTTTTTGTATTTAGATCCGATGCAATTTCTGTGTTTCATCGGCAATAAGGTCAGAGGGATACAGTAAACCTGAAGTGAAACATCGGAATCTATAACTAGTGTCACATTAATGGTTCAAAACATAGACAGCAGGAAGCGTCAGTCTTCTTGTACTTAAATCGGCATTGTGCCTTTTGTATTTAATTCCGATGCAATTTCTGTGTTTCATCGTCAATAAGAAGGTCAGAGAGATACAGTAAACCTGAAGTGAAGCATCGGAATCCAAAGCTAGTGTCACAGGAATGGTTCAAATCATAGACAGAAGGATAAGTCAGTCTTCTTGTACTTAAGTCGGCATTGTGGCTTTTCTATTTAATTCCAATGCAATTTCTGTGTTTCATCGTCAATAAGAAGGTCCAAGGTATACAGTAAACCTGAAGTGGAGCATCGAAATATATAACTAGTGTCACAGGAATGGTTCAAACATAGTCAGTAAGAAGAGTCAGTCTTCTTTTACTTAAGTGGGCATCGTGAATTTTCTATTTAATTCCGATGCAAATTCTGTGTTTCATCGTCAATAAGAAGTTCCAAGGGATACAGTAAACCTAGAGTGAAGCATCGGAATCTATAACTAGTGTCACAGGAATGGTTCAAAACATAGTCAGAAACAAGAGTCAGTCTTCTTGTACTTAAATCGGCATTGTGCCTTTTCTATTTAATTCCGATGTAATTTCTGTGTTTCATCGTCAATAGAATTTCCAAGAGATACAGTAAACCTGGAGTGAAGCATCGGAATCTATAACTACTGTCACAGGAATGGTTCAAAACATAGACAGTAAGAAGAGTCAGTCTTCTGGTACTTAAGTCGACATTGTGCCTATTCAATTTAATTCCGATGGAATTTCTGTGTTTCATCGTCAATAAGAAGGTCAGAGGGATACAATGAACCTGGAGTGTAGGATCGGAATCTATAACTAGTGTCACAGGAATGGTTCAAATCTTAGACAGTAAGAAGAGACAGTCCTCGTGTACTTAAGTCGGCATTTTGCCTTTTGTATTTAATTCTGATGCAATTTCTGTGTTTCATCGTCAATAAGAAGGTCCAAGGTATACAGTAAACCTGAGATGAAGCATCGGAATCTATAACTAGTGTCACAGGACTGGTTCAAAAAATAGACAGTAAGAAGAGTCAGTCATCTAGGACTTAATTCTGCATTGTGCCTTTTGTACTTAATTTCGATGATATTTCTGTGTTTTACCGTCAATAAGAAGGACCAAGGGATACAGTAAACGTGGAGTGAAGCATCGGAATCTATAACTAGTGTCACAGGGTTGGCTCGAAACATAGACAGTAAGAAGAGTCAGTCTTCTTGTACATAAGTTGGCATTGTCCCTTTTGCATTTAATTCCGATGCAATTTCTGTGTTTCATCGTCAATAAGAAAGTCAGAGGGATACAGTAATCCTGAAGTGAAGCATCGGAATCTATAACTAGTGTCACAGGAATGGTTCAAAACATAGTCAGTAAGAATAGTCAGTCTCCTTGTACTTAAGTCATCATTGTGCATTTTATATTTAATCTGATGCAATTTCTGTGTTTCATCGTTATTAAGAAGGTCCAAGGGATACAGTAAATCTGGAGTGAAGCATCGGAATCTATAACTAGTGTCACAGGAATGGTTCAAATCATAGACAGTAAGAAGAGTCAGACTTCTTTTCCTTAAGTCGGCATTGTCCCTTTGTATTTAATTGCGATGCAATTTCTGTGTTTCATCGTCAATAAGAAGGTCCAAGAGATACAGCAAACCTGGAGTGAAGGATCGGAGTCTATAACTAGTGTCACAGGACTGGTTCCAAAGTTGACAGTAAGAAGGGTCAGTGTTCTTGTACTTAATTCGGCATTGTGCCTTTTGTATTTAATTCCGATGCCATTTCTGTGTTTCATCGTCAATAAGAAGGTCAGAGGGATACAGTAAACCTGAAGTGAAACATCGGAATCCATAACTAGTGCCACAGGAATGGTTCAAAACATAGTCAGTAAGAAGAGTCAGTCTTCTTGTACTTAAGTCGGCATTGTGCCTTTTGTATTTAATTCCGATGCAATTTCTGTGTTTCATCGTCAATAAGAAGGTCCATGGGATACAGTAAACCTGAAGTAGATAATCGGAATCTACAACTAGTGTCCCAGGAATGGTTCAAAGCATAGTCAGTAAGAAGAGTCAGTCTTCTTGTACTTAAGTTGGCATTGTGCCTTTTCTATGTAATTCCGATGCAATTTTTGTGTTTCATCGTCAATAAGAAGGTCCAACGGATACAGTAAACCTGCCGTGAAGCATCGGAATCTATAACTAGTGTCACAGTATTGGTTCAAACCATAGACAGTAAGAAGAGTCAGACGTCTTGTACTTAAGTCGGCATTGTGCCTTTTGTATTTACTTAAGATGCAATTTCTGTGTTTCATCGTCAATAAGATGGTCCAAGGGATACAGTAAACCTGAAGCGAAGCATCGGAATCTATAACTTGTTTCACAGGAATGGTTCAAAGCATAGTCAGTAAGAGGAGTCAGTATTCTTGTACTTAAGTTGGCATTGTGCCTTTCGTATGTAATTCCGATGCAATTTCTGTGTTTCATCGTCAATAAGAAGGTCCAAGGGATACAGTAAACCTGGCGTGAAGCATCGGAATCTATATGTAGTGTCACAGTAATGGTTCAAATCATAGACAGTAAGAAGAGTCAGACTTCTTTTACTTAAGTAGGCATTGTGCCTTTTGTATTTCCTTCCGATGCAATTTCTGTGTTTCATAGTCAATGACAAGGTCCAAGGGATACAGTAAACCTGAAGTGAAGCATCGGAATCTATAACCAGTGTCACTGGAAAGGTTCAGAATATAGACAGTAAGGAGAGTCAGTCTTCTTGTACTTAAGTCGGCATTGTGCCTTTTCTATTTAATTCCGATGCAATTTCTGTGTTTCATCGTCAATAAGAAGGTCCAAGGGATACAGTAAACCTGGAGTGAAAAATCGGAATCTATAACTAGTGTCACAGGAATGGTTCAAAACATAGACAGTAAGAAGAGTCCGTCTTCTTGTACTTAAGTCGACATTGTGTCTTTTCTATTTAATTCCGATGCAATTACTGTGTTCCATCGTCAATAAGAAGGTCAGAGGGATACAATAAACATGAAGTGAAGCATCGGAATCTATAACTAGTGTCACAGGAATGGTTCAAAACATAGTCAGTAAGAACAGTCAGTCGTCTTGTCCTTAAGTCGGCATTGTGCCTTTTATATTTAATTCCTATGCAATTTCTGTGTTTCATCGTCAATAAGAAGGTCCAAAGGATACAGTAAACCTGTAGTGTAGCATCGGAATCTATAACTGGATTCACAGGAATGGTTCAAAGCATAGTCAGTAAGAAGAGTCAGTCTTCTTGTACTTAAGTCTTCATTGTGCCTTTTCTATTTGATTCCTATGCAATTCCTGTGTTTCATCGTCAATAAGAAGGTCCAAGGGATACAGTAAACCTGGAGTGTAGCATCGGAATCTATAAGTAGCGTCACAGGAATGGTTCAAAACATAGACAGTAAGAAGAGTCAGTCTTCTTGTACTTGAGTCGACATTGTGCCATTTGTATTTCATTCCGATGCAATTTCTGTGTTTCATCGTCAATACGAGGGTCAGAGGGATACAATAAATATGAAGTGAAGCATCGGAACCTATAACTAGTGTCACAGAAATGGTTCAAAACATAGTCAGTAAGAACAGTCAGTCTTCTTGTCCTTAAGTCGGCATTGTGCATTTTGTATTTAATTCCGATGCAATTTCTGTGATTCATCGTCAATAAGAAGGTCCAAGGTATACAGTAAACCTTAAGTGAAGCATCGGAATCTATAACTAGTGTCACAGGAATGGTTCAAAGCGTAGTCAGTGACAAGAGTCAGTCTTCTTGTACTTCAGTCGGCATTGTGCCTTTTCTATTTAATTCCGATGCAATTTCTGTGGTTCATCGTCAATAAGAGTTTCCAAGAGATACAGTAAACCTGGAGTGAAGCATCGGAATCTATAACTAGTTTCACAGGAATGGTTCAAAACATAGACAGTAAAAAGAGTCAGTCTTCTTGTACTTAAGTCGACATTCTGCCTATTCAATTTAATTCCAATGCAATTTCTGTGTTTCATCGTCAATAAGAAGGTCAGAGGGATACAATGAACCAGGAGTGTAGCATCGGAATCTATAACTGGTGTCACAGGAATGGTTCAAATCTTAGACAGTAAGAAGAGACAGTCCTCGTGTACTTAACTCGTCATTTTGCCTTTTGTATTTAATTCCGATGCAATTTCTGTGTTTCATCGTCAATAAGAAGGTCAAAGGGATACAGAAAACCTGAGGTGAAGCATCGGAATCTATAACTAGTGTCACAGGAATGGTTCAAAACATAGTCAGTAAGAAGAGTTAGTCTTCTTGTACTTAAGTCGGCATTGCACGTTTCTACTTAATTCCGATGCAATTTCTGTGTTTCATCGCCAATAACAAGGTCCAAGGGATACAGTAAACCTGGAGTGAAGCATCGGAATCTATAACTAGTGTCTATGGAATGGTTCAAAACATAGACAGTAAGACGCGTCAGTCTTCTTGTACTTAAGTCGGCATTGTGCCTTTTTTATTTAATTCCGATGCGATTCCTGTGTTTCATCGTCAATAAGAAGGTCCAGGGGATACAGTAAACCTGGAGTGAAGCATCGGAATCTATAACTAGTGTCACAGGAATGGTTCAAAACGTAGACAGTATGAAGAGTCAGTCATCTTGTACTTAATTCTGCATTGTGCCTTTTGTATTTAATTCCGATGCAATTTCTGTGTTTCATCGTCAATCAGAAGGTCCGAGGCATACAGTAAACCTGAAGTGAAGCATCGGAATTTGTAACTAGTGCCACAGGAATGGTTCAAATCATAGTCAGTAAGAAGAGTCACTCTTCTTGTACTTAAGTCGGCATTGTGCCTTTTGTATTTCTTTCCGATGACATTATTGTGTTTTATCGTCAATAAGAAGGACCAAGGGATACAGTAAACCTGGAGTGAAGCATCGGACTCTATAACTAGTGTCACAGGGATGGCTCATAACATAGACAGTAAGAAGAGTCATTCTTCTTGTACATAAGTGGGCATTGTGCCTTTTGTATTTAATTCCGGTGCAATTTCTGTGTTTCATCGTCAATAAGAAGGTCAGAGGGATACGGTAATCCAGAAGTGAAGCATCGGAATCTATAACTAGTGTCACAGGAATGGTTCAAAACATAGTCAAAAAGAATAGTCAGTCTTCTTGGACTTAAGTCATCATTGTGCATTTTATATTTAATTCTGATGCAATTTCCGTGTTTCATCGTTACTAAGAAGGTCCAAGGGATACAGTAAACCTGGAGTGAAGCATCGGAATCTATAACTAGTGTCAAAGGAATGGTTCAAATCATAGACAGTAAGAAGAGTCAGACTTCTTTTCCTTAAGTCGGCATTGTGCCCTTTGTATTTAATTCCGATGCAATTTTGTGTTTCATCGTCAATAAGAAGGTCCAAGGGATACAGTAAACCTGGAGTGAAGCATCGGAGTCTATAACTAGTGTCACAGGACTGGTTCAAAAATTGACAGTGAGAAATGTCAGTCTTCTTGTACTTAATTCGGCATTGTGCCTTTTGTATTTCATTCCGATGCCATTTCTGTGTTTCATCGTCAATAAGAAGGTCAGAGGGATACAGTAAACCTGAAGTGAAGCATCGGAATCTATAACTTGTTTCACGGGAATGGTTCAAAGCATAGTCAGTAAGAAGAGTCAGTCTTCTTCTACTTAATTTGGCATTGTGCCTTTCGTATGTAATTCCGATGCAATTTCTGTGTTTCATCGTCAATAAGAAGCTCCAAGGGATACAGTAAACCTGGCGTGAAGCATCGGAAACTATAACTAGTGTCACAGTAATGGTTCCAATCATAGACAGTAAGAAGAGTCAGACGTCTTTTACTTAAGTCGGCATTGTGCCTTTTGTATTTACTTCCGATGCAAATTCTGTGTTTCATAGTCAATGACAATGTCCAAGGGATACAGTAAACCTGAAGTGAAGCATCGGAATCTATAACTAGTGTCACTGGAAAGTTTCAAAATATAGACAGTAAGAAGAGTCAGACGTCTTTTACTTAAGTCGGCATTGTGCCTTTTCTATTGAATTCCGATTCAATTTCTGTGTTTCATCGTCAATAAGATGGTCCAAGGGATACAGTAAACCTGAAGTGAAGCATCGGACTCTATAACTAGTGTCACAGAAATGGTTCAAAACATAGACAGTAGAAGAGTCAGTCTTCTTGTACTTAAGTCGGCATTGTGCCTTTTGTATCTAATTCCGATGCAATTTCTGTGTTTCATCGTCAATAAGAATGTCCAAGGGAAACAGAAATCCTGAAGTGAAGCATCGGAACCTATTACTAGTGTCACAGGAATGGTTCAAATCATAGTCAGTAAGAAGAGTCCGTCTTCTTGTCCTTCAGTCGGCATTGTGCCTTTTGTATTTCATTCCGATGCAATTTCTGTGTTTCATCGTCAATAAGACGGTCCAAGGGATACAGTAAACCTGAAGTGTAGCATCGGAATCCAAAACTAGTGTCACAGGAATGGTTCAAATCATAGACAGTAGGAAGAGTCAGTCTTCTTGAACTTAAGTCGGCATTGTGCCTTTTGTATTTAATTCCAATGCAATTTCTGTGTTTCATCGTCAATACGAAAGGTCCAAGGGATACAGTATAGCTGAAGTGAAGCATCGGAATCTATAACTAGTGTCACAGGAATGGTTCAAAACATAGTCAGTAAGAAGAGTCAGTCTTCTTGTACTTAAGTCGGCATTGTGCGTTTTCAATCTATTTCCGATGCTATTTCTGTGTTTCATCGTCAATAAGAAGGTCCAAGGGATACAGTAATCCTGAAGTGAAGCATCGGAATCTATAACAAGTGTCAGAGGGATGGTTCAAAACATAGACAGTAAGAAGAGTCAGTCTTTTTGTACTTAAGTCGGCATTTTGCATTTTGTATTTAATTCCGATGCAATTTCTGTGTTTCATCGTCAATACGAAAGGTCCATGGTATACAGTCAACCTGAAGAGAAGCATCGGAATCTATGACTAGTGTCACAGGAATGGTTCAAAACCTAGTCAGTAAGAAGAGTCAATCTTCTTGTACTTAAGTCGGCATTGTGCCTTTTCTGTTTAATTCCGATGCAATTTCTGTGTTTCATCGTCAATTAGAAGGTCCAAGGGATACAGTGAACCTGAAGTGAAGCATCGGAATCTATAATTAGTGTCACAGGAATGGTTCAAAACTTATTCAGTAAGAAGAGTCTGTCTTCTTTTAATTAAGTCTTCATTGTGCCTTTACTATTTAATTCCAATGCAATTTCTGTCTTTCATCGTCAATAAGAAGGTCCAAGGGATACAGTAAACCTGGAGTGAAGCATCGGAATCTATAACTAGTGTCACAGGAATGGTTCAAATCATAGACAGTAACAAGAGTCAGACTTCTTTTACTTAAGTCGGCATTGTGCCATTTGTATTTAATTCCGATGCAATGTCTGTCTTTCATCGTCAATAAGAACGTCCAAAGGATACAGTAAACCTGGAGTGAAGCATCGGAGTCTATAACTAGTGTCACAGGACTGGTTCAAAAATAGACAGTAAGAAGAGTCAGTCTTCTTGTACTTAATTCCGCATTGAGCCTTTTGTATTTAATTCCGATGCAATTTCTGTGTTTCATCGTCAATAAGACGGTCAGAGGGATACAGTAAACCTGAAGTGAAGCATCGGAATCCATAACTAGTGTCATTGGAATGGTTCAAAACATAGTCAGTAAGAAGAGTCAGTCTTCTTGTACTTAAGTCGGCGTTGTGCCTTTTGTATTTAATTCCGATGCAATTTCTGTGTTTCATCGTCAATAAGAAGGTCCAAGGCATACAGTAAACCTGGAGTGAAGCATCGGAATCGATAACTAGTGTCACAGGGACGGTTCAAAACATAGACAGTAAGATGTGTCAGTATTCTTGTACTTAAGTCGGCATTGTGTTTTTGTATTTATTTCCGATGCAATTTCTGTGTTTCATCGCCACTAAGAAGGTCAGAGGGATACAGTAATCCTGAAGATAAGCTTCGGAATCTATAACTAGTGTCACAGGAATGGTTCGAAGCATCGTCAGTAAGAAGAGACAGTCTTGTTGTAGTTAAGTCGGCATTGTGATTCTGTATGAATTCCGATGCAATTTCTGTGATTCATCGTCAATAAGAAGATCAGAGGGATACAGTAAACCTGAAGTGAAGCATCGGGATCCAAAACTAGTGACACAGGAATGGTTCAAGTCATGGACTGTAGGAAGAGTCAGTCTTCTTGTACTTAAGTCGGCATTGTGCCTTTTGTATTGAATTCCGATGCAATTTCTGTGTTTCATCGTCAATAAGAAGGTGCAAGGGATACAATAAACCTGAAGTGAAGCATCGGAATCTACAACTAGTGTCACAGGAATGGTTCAAAACATAGACAGTAAGAAGAGTCAGTCTTCATGTACTTAAGTCGGCATTGTGCCTTTTCTATTTAATTCCGATGCTATTTCTGTGTTTCATCGTCAATAAGAAGGTCAGAGGGATACAGTAAACCTGAAGTGAAGCATCGGAATCTATAACGTGTTTCACGGGAATGGTTCAAAACATAGTCAGTAAGAAGAGTCAGTCTTCTTCTACTTAATTTGGCATTGTGCCTTTCGTATGAAATTCCGATGCAATTTCTGTGTTTCATCGTCAATAAGAAGCTCCAAGGGATACAGTGAACCTGGCGTGAAGAATCGGAAACTATAACTAGTGTCACAGTAATGGTTCAAATCATAGACAGTAAGAAGAGTCAGACGTCTTTTACTTAAGTCGGCATTGTGCCTTTTCTATTTACTTCCGATGCAAATTCTGTGTTTCACAGTCAATGACAATGTCCAAGGGATACAGTAAACCTGAAGTGAGGCATCGGAATCTATAACTAGTGTCACTGGAAGAGTTCAAAATGTAGACAGTAAGAAGAGTCAGACGTCTTTTACATAAGTCGGCATTGTGAATTTTGGATTAAATTCCGATGCAATTTCTGTGTTTCATCGTCAATAAGATGGTCCAAGGGATACAGTAAACCTGAAGTGAAACATCGGACTCTATAACTAGTGTCACAGAAATGGTTCAAAACATAGACAGTAGAAGAGTGAGTCTTCTTGTACTTAAGTCGGCATTGTGCCTTTTGTATCTAATTCCGATGCAATTCCTGTGTTTCATCGTCAATAAGAATGTCCAAGGGAAACAGAAATCCTGAAGTGAAGCATCGGAACCTATTACTAGTGTCACAGGAATGGTTCAAATCGTAGTCAGTAAGAAGAGTCTGTCTTCTTGTCCTTCAGTCGGCATTGTGCCTTTTGTATTTCATTCCGATGCAATTTCTGTGTTTCATCGGCTATAAGGTCAGAGGGATACAGTAAACCTGAGTGAAGCATCGGAATCCAAAACTAGTGTCACGGGAATGGTTCAAATCATAGACAGTAGGAAGAGTCAGTCTTCTTGAACTTAAGTCGGCATTGTGCCTTTTGTATTTAATTCCGATGCAATTTCTGTGTTTCATCGTCAATACGAAAGGTCCAAGGTATACAGTATACCTGAAGTGAAGCATCGGAATCTATAACTAGTGTCACAGGAATGGTTCAAAACCTAGTCAGTAAGAAGAGTCAATCTTCTTGTACTTAAGTCGGCATTGTGCCTTTTCTATTTAATTCCGATGCAATTTCTGTGTTTCATCGTCAATTAGAAGTCGAAGGGATACAGTGAACCTGAAGTGAAGCATCGGAATCTATAACTAGTGTCACAGGAAAGGTTCAAATCTTATTCAGTAAGAAGAGTCTGTCTTCTTTTAATTAAGTCTTCATTGTGCCTTTTCTATTTAATTCCAATGCAATTTCTGTGTTTCATCGTCAATAAGAAAGTCCAAGGGATACAGTAAACCCGGAGTGAAGCATCGGAATCTATAACTAGTGTCACAGGAATGGTTCAAATCATAAACAGTAACAAGAGTCAGACTTCTTTTACTTAAGTCGGCATTGTGCCATTTGTATTTCATTCCGATGCAATTTCTGTGTTTCATCGTCAATAAGATGGTCCAAAGGATACAGTAAACCTGGAGTGAAGGATCGGAGTCTATAACTAGTGTCACAGGACTGGTTCAAAAATAGACAGTAAGAAGAGTCAGTCTTCTTGTACTTCATTCGGCATTGAGCCTTTTGTATTTAATTCCGATGCAATTTCTGTGTTTCATCGTCAATAAGAAGGTCAGAGGGATACAGTAAACCTGAAGTGAAGCATCGGAACCCATAACTAGTGTCACAGGAATGGTTCAAAACATAGTCAGTAAGAAGAGTCAGTCTTCTTGTACTTAAGTCGGCATTGTGCCTTTTGTATTTAATTCCGATGCAATTTCTGTGTTTCATCGTCAATAAGAAGGTCCAAGGCATACAGTAAACCTGGAGTGAAGCATCGGAATCGATAACTAGTGTCACAGGGACGGTTAAAAGCATAGACAGTAAGATGTGTCAGTATTCTTGTACTTAAGTCGGCATTGTGTTTTTGTATTTATTTCCGATGCAATTTCTGTGTTTCATCGCCACTATGAAGGTTAGAGGGATACAGTAATCCTGAAGATAAGCTTCGGAATCTATAACTAGTGTCACAGGAATGGTTCAAAGCATCGTCAGTAAGAAGAGTCAGTCTTCTTGTACTTAAGTTGGCATTGTGCCTTTCGTATTTAATTCCGGTGCAAGTTCTGTGTATCACCGGCAATAAGATGGTCAGAGGGATACAGTAAGCCTGAAATGAAGCATCGGAATCTATAACTAGTGTCACAGAAATGGTTCAAACATAGACAGTAAGAGGAGCCAGTCTTCTTGTACTTAAGTCGGCATTGTGCCTTTTGTATTTAATTCCGATGCAATTTCTGTGTTTCATCGTCAATAAGAAGGCTGGGGGATACAGCAAACCTATAGTGAAGCATCGGAATCTATAACTAGTGTCACAGGAATGGTTCAAAACATAGTCAGTAAGAAGAGTCAGTCTTCTTGTCCTTAAGTCGGCATTGTGCCTCTTGTATTTAATTTCGATGCAATTTCTGTGTTTCATCGTCAATAAGATTATCCAAGGGAAACAGAAAACCTGAAGTGAAGCATCGGAATCTATAACTAGTGTCACAGGAATGGTTCAAAACATAGTCAGTAAGAAGAGTCAGTCTTCTTTTACTTAACTCGGCATTGTGCCTTTTCTATTTAATTCCTATGCAATTTCTGTGTTTCATCGTCAATAAGAAGGTCCAAGGGATACAGTAAACCTGGAGTGAAGCTTCGGAATCTATAACTAGTGTCACAGAAATGGTTCAAAGCATAGTCAGTAAGAAGAGTCAATCGTCTTGTACTTAAGTCGGCATTGTGCCTTTTCTATTTAATTCGGATGCAATATCAGTGTTTCATAAACAATAAGAAGGTCCTGGGAATACAGTAAACCTGAAGTGAAGCATCGGAATCTGCAACTAGTGTCACTGGAATGGTTCAAAATATAGACAGTAAGAAGAGTCAGTCTTCTTGTACTTAAGTCGGCATTGTGCCTCTTGTATTTAATTCCGATGCAATTTCTGTGTTTCATCGTCAATAAGAAGGTCCATGGGATACAGTAAACCTGAAGTGAACCATCGGAATCTATAACTAGAGTCACAGGAATGGTTAAAAACATAGTCAGTAAGAAGAGTCAGTCTTCTTGTACTTAAGTCGGCATTGTGCCTTTTCTATTTAATTCCGATGCAATTTCTGTGTTTCATCGTCAATAAGAAGGTCCAAGGGATACAGTAAACCTGGAGTGAAGCATCGGAATCTATAACTAGTGTCACAGGAATGGTTCAAATCATAGACAGTAAGAAGAGTCAGTCTTCCTGTACTTAAGTCGGCATTTTGCCATTTGTATTTAATTCCGATGCAATTTCTGTGTTTCTTCGTCAATTAGAAGGTCCAAGGGATACAGTGAACCTGAAGCGAAGCATCGGAATCTATAACTAGTGTCACAGGAATGGTTCAAAACTTATTCAGTAAGAAGAGTCTGTCTTCTTTTAATTAGGTCTTCATTGTGCTTTTTCTATTTAATTCCAATGCAATTTCTGTGTTTCATCGTCAATAAGAAGGTCCAAGGGATACAGTAAACCTCGAGTGAAGCATCGGAATCTATAACTGGTGTCACAGGAATGGTTCAAATCATAGACAGTAACAAGAGTCAGACTTCTTTTACTTAAGTCGGCATTGTGCCATTTGTATTTAATTCCGATGCAATTTCTGTGTTTCATCGTCAATAAGATGGTCCAAAGGATACAGTAAACCTGGAGTGAAGCATCGGAGTCTATAACTAGTGTCACAGGACTGGTTCAAAAATAGACAGTAAGAAGAGTCAGTCTTCTTGTACTTCATTCCGCATTGAGCCTTTTGTATTTAATTCCGATGCAATTTCTGTGTTTCATCGTCAATACGAAGGCCAGGGGGATACAGCAAACCTATAGTGAAGCATCGGAATCTATAACTAGCGTCACAGGAATGGTTCAAAACATAGTCAGTAAGAAGAGTCAGTCTTCTTTTACTTAAGTCGGCATTGTGCCTTTTCTATTTAATTCCGATGCAATTTCTGTGTTTCATCGTCAATAAGAAGGTCCAAGGGATACAGTAAACCTGGAGTGAAGCATCGGAATATATAACTAGTGACACAGGAGTGGTTCAAAACATAGACAGTAAGAAGAGTCAGTCTTCTTGTACTTAAGTCGACATTGTGCCTTTTCTATTTAATTCCGATGCAATTTCTGTGTTTCATCGTCAATAAGAAGGTCAGAGGGATACAATAAACCTGAAGTGAAGCATCGGAATCTATAACTAGTGTCAAGAGAAAGGTTCAAAACATAGTCAGTAAGAAGAGTCAGTCTTCTTGTACTTAAGTTTTCATTGTGCTTTTTCTATTTGATTCCGATGCAATTTCTGTGTTTCATCGTCAATAAGAAGGTCCAAGGGATACAGTAAACCTTAAGTGAACCATCGGAATCTATAACTAGTGTCACAGGAATGGTTCAAACCATAGACAGTAAGAAGAGTCAGTATTCTTGTACTTAAGTCGGCATTGTGCCTTTTGTATTTAATTCCGATGCAATTTCTGTGTTTCATCGTCAATAAGAAGGTCAGTGGGATACAGTAGTCCTGAAGTGAAGCATCGGAATCTATAACTAGTGTCACAGGAATGGTTCAAAACATAGTCAGTAAGAAGAGTCAGTCTTCTTGTACTTAAGTCGGCATTGTGCCTTTTCTATTTAATTCCGGTGCAATTTCTGTGTTTCATCGTCAATAAGAAGGTCCAAGGGATACAGTAAACCTGAAGTGAAGCATCGGAATCTATAACTAGTGTCACAGGAATTTTTCAAAACATAGTCAGTAAGAAGAGTCAGTCTTCTTGTACTTAAGTTTTCATTGTGCTTTTTCTATTTGATTCCAATGCAATTTCTGTGTTTCATCGTCAATAAGAAGGTCCAAGGGATACAGTAAACCTTAAGTGAACCATCGGAATCTATAACTAGTGTCACAGGAATGGTTCAAACCATAGACAGTAAGAAGAGTCAGTATTCTTGTACTTAAGTCGGCATTGTGCCTTTTGTATTTAATTCCGATGCAGTTTCTGTGTTTAATCGGCAATAAGGTCAGAGGGATACAGTAAACCTGAAGTGAAGCATCGGAATCCAAAACTAGTGTCACAGGAATGGTTCAAACATGGACAGTAGAAGAGTCAGTGTTCTTGTACTTAAGTCGGAATTGTACCTTTTGTATTTAATTCCGATGCAATTTCTGTGTTTCATCGTCAATACGAAGGTCCAAGGTATACAGTAAACCTGAAGTGAAGCATCGGAATCTATAACTAGTGTCCCAGGAATGGTTCAAAACATAGTCAGTAAGAAGAGTCAGTCTTCTTGTACTTAAGTCGGCATTGTGCCTTTTCTATTTAATTCCGGTGCAATTTCTGTGTTTCATCGTCAATAAGAAGGTCCAAGGGATACAGTAAATCTGGAGTGAGGCATCGGAATCTATAACTAGTGTCACAGGAATGGTTCAAACCATAGACAGTTATAAGAGTCAGTCTTCGTGTACTTAAGTCGGCATTTTGCATTTTGTATTTAATTCTGATGCAATTTCTGTGTTTCTTCGTCAATTAGAAGGTCCAAGGGATACAGTGATCCTGAAGTGAAGCATCGGAATCTATAACTAGTGGCACAGGAATGGTTCAAAACTTATTCAGTAAGAAGAGTCAGTCTTCTTTTACTTAAGTCTTCATTGTGCCTTTTCTATTTAATTCCGATGCAATTACTGTATTTCATCGTCAATAAGAAGGTCCAAGGGATACAGTAAAGCTGGAGTGAAGCATCGGAATCTATGACTAGTGTCAATGGAATGGTTCAAAACATAGACAGTAAGAGGAGTCAGTCTTCTTGTACTTAGGTCGGCATTGTGCCTTTTGTATTTAATTCCGATGCAATATCTGTGTTTCATCGTCTGTAAGAAGGTCCAAGGGATACAATAGACCTGGACTGTAGCATCGAATTCTATATCTAGTGTCACAGGAATGGTTCAAAACATAGACAGTAAGAAGAGTCAGTCTTCATGTACTTATGTCGGCATTTTGCCTTTTGTATTTAATTCCGATGCAATTTCTGTGTTTCATCGTCAATAAGAAGGTCCAAGGGATACAGTAAACCTGAAGTGAAGCATCGGAATCTATAACTAGTGTCACAGGAATTTTTCAAAACATAGTCAGTAAGAAGAGTCAGTTTTCTTGTACTTAAGTCTTCATTGTGCCTTTTCTATTTGATTCCGATGCAATGTCTGTGTTTCATCGTCAATTAGAAGGTCCAAGGGATACAGTAAACCTGAAGTGAACCATCGGAATCTATAACTAGTGTCACAGGAATGGTTCAAAACATAGACAGTAAGAAGAGAAGGTATTCTTGTACCTAAGTCGGCATTGTGCCTTTTGTATTTAATTCCGATGCAATTTCTGGGTTTCATCGTCAATACGAAGGTCAGAGGGATACAGTCATCCTGAAGTGAAGCATCGGAATCTATAACTAGTGTCACAGGTATGGTTCAAAACGTAGTCAGTAAGAATAGTCAGTCTTCTTGTACTTATGTCATCATTGTGCATTTTCTATTTAATTCTGATACAATTTCTGTGTTTCATCGTCAATAAGAAGGTCCAAGGGATACAATAAACCTGGAGTGAAGCATCGGAATCTGTAACTAGTGTCACAGGAATGGTTCAAATCATAGACAGTAACAAGAGTCAGACTTCTTTTACTTAAGTCGGCATTGTGCCATTTGCATTTAATTCAGATGCAATTTCTGTGTTTCATCGTCAATAAGAAGGTCCAAAGGATACAGTAAACCTGGAGTGAAGCATCGGAGTCTATAACTAGTGTCACAGGACAGGTTCAAATATAGACAGTAAGAAGAGTCAGTCTTCTTGTACTTAATTCGGCATTGTGCCTTTTGTATTTAATTCCGATGCAATTTCTGTGTTTCATCATCAATAAGAAGATCAGAGGGATAAAGTAAACCTGAAGTGAAGCATCGGAATCCATAACTAGTGTCACAGGAATGGTTCAAAACATAGTCGGTAAGAAGAGTCAGCCTTCTTGTACTTAAGTCGGCATTGTGCCTTTTGTATTTAATTCCGATGCAATTTCTGTGTTTCATCGTCAATAAGAAGGTCCAACTCATACAGTAAATCTGGAGTGAAGCATCGGAATCGATAACTAATGTCACAGGGACGGTACAAATCATAGACAGTAAGATGTGTCAGTATTCTTGTACTTAAGTCGGCATTGTGTTTTTGTATTTATTTCCGATGCAATTTCTGTGTTTCATCGCCACTAAGAAGGTCAGAGGGATACAGTAATCCTGAAGTTAAGCTTCGGAATCTATAACTAGTGTCACAGGAATGGTTCAAAGCATCGTCAGTAAGAAGAGTCAGTCTTGTTGTAGTTAAGTCGGCATTGTGCCTTCTGTATGAATTCCGATGCAATTTCTGTGATTCATCGTCAATAAGAAGGTCCAAAGGATACAGTAAACCTGAAGTGAAGCATCGGAATCTACAACTAGTGTCACAGGAATGGTTCAAAACATAGTCTGTAAGAAGAGTCAGTCTTCTTGTACTTAAGTTGGCATTGTGCCTTTCGTATTTAATTCCGGTGCAATTTCTGTGTATCACCGGCAATAAGATGGTCAGAGGGATACAGTATGCCTGAAGTGAAGCATCGGAATCTATAACTAGTGTCACAGGAATGGTTCAAACCATAGACAGTAAGAAGAGTCAGTATTCTTGTACTTAAGTCGGCATTGTGCCTTTTGTATTTAATTCCGATGCAATTTCTGTGTTTCATCGTCAATAAGAAGGTCAGTGGGATACAGTAGTCCTGAAGTGAAGCATCGGAATCTATAACTAGTGTCACAGGAATGGTTCAAAACATAGTCAGTAAGAAGAGTCAGTCTTCTTGTACTTAAGTCGGCATTGTGCCTTTTCTATTTAATTCCGGTGCAATTTCTGTGTTTCATCGTCAATAAGAAGGTCCAAGGGATACAGTAAACCTGAAGTGAAGCATCGGAATCTATAACTAGTGTCACAGGAATTTTTCAAAACATAGTCAGTAAGAAGAGTCAGTCTTCTTGTACTTAAGTTTTCATTGTGCTTTTTCTATTTGATTCCAATGCAATTTCTGTGTTTCATCGTCAATAAGAAGGTCCAAGGGATACAGTAAACCTTAAGTGAACCATCGGAATCTATAACTAGTGTCACAGGAATGGTTCAAACCATAGACAGTAAGAAGAGTCAGTATTCTTGTACTTAAGTCGGCATTGTGCCTTTTGTATTTAATTCCGATGCAATTTCTGTGTTTCATCGGCAATAAGGTCAGAGGGATACAGTAAACCTGAAGTGAAGCATCGGAATCCAAAACTAGTGTCACAGGAATGGTTCAAACATAGACAGTAGAAGAGTCAGTGTTCTTGTACTTAAGTCGGAATTGTACCTTTTGTATTTAATTCCGATGCAATTTCTGTGTTTCATCGTCAATACGAAGGTCCAAGGTATACAGTAAACCTGAAGTGAAGCATCGGAATCTATAACTAGTGTCCCAGGAATGGTTCAAAACATAGTCAGTAAGAAGAGTCAGTCTTCTTGTACTTAAGTCGGCATTGTGCCTTTTCTATTTAATTCCGGTGCAATTTCTGTGTTTCATCGTCAATAAGAAGGTCCAAGGGATACAGTAAACCTGGAGTGAGGCATCGGAATCTATAACTAGTGTCACAGGAATGGTTCAAACCATAGACAGTAATAAGAGTCAGTCTTCGTGTACTTAAGTCGGCATTTTGCATTTTGTATTTAATTCTGATGCAATTTCTGTGTTTCTTCGTCAATTAGAAGGTCCAAGGGATACAGTGATCCTGAAGTGAAGCATCGGAATCTATAACTAGTGGCACAGGAATGGTTCAAAACTTATTCAGTAAGAAGAGTCAGTCTTCTTTTACTTAAGTCTTCATTGTGCCTTTTCTATTTAATTCCGATGCAATTACTGTATTTCATCGTCAATAAGAAGGTCCAAGGGATACAGTAAAGCTGGAGTGAAGCATCGGAATCTATGACTAGTGTCAATGGAATGGTTCAAAACATAGACAGTAAGAGGAGTCAGTCTTCTTGTACTTAGGTCGGCATTGTGCCTTTTGTATTTAATTCCGATGCAATATCTGTGTATCATCGTCTGTAAGAAGGTCCAAGGGATACAATAGACCTGGACTGTAGCATCGAATTCTATATCTAGTGTCACAGGAATGGTTCAAAACATAGACAGTAAGAAGAGTCAGTCTTCATGTACTTATGTCGGCATTTTGCCTTTTGTATTTAATTCCGATGCAATTTCTGTGTTTCATCGTCAATAAGAAGGTCCAAGGGATACAGTAAACCTGAAGTGAAGCATCGGAATCTATAACTAGTGTCACAGGAATTTTTCAAAACATAGTCAGTAAGAAGAGTCAGTTTTCTTGTACTTAAGTCTTCATTGTGCCTTTTCTATTTGATTCCGATGCAATGTCTGTGTTTCATCGTCAATTAGAAGGTCCAAGGGATACAGTAAACCTGAAGTGAACCATCGGAATCTATAACTAGTGTCACAGGAATGGTTCAAAACATAGACAGTAAGAAGAGAAGGTATTCTTGTACTTAAGTCGGCATTGTGCCTTTTGTATTTAATTCCGATGCAATTTCTGGGTTTCATCGTCAATACGAAGGTCAGAGGGATACAGTCATCCTGAAGTGAAGCATCGGAATCTATAACTAGTGTCACAGGTATGGTTCAAAACGTAGTCAGTAAGAATAGTCAGTCTTCTTGTACTTATGTCATCATTGTGCATTTTCTATTTAATTCTGATACAATTTCTGTGTTTCATCGTCAATAAGAAGGTCCAAGGGATACAGTAAACCTGGAGTGAAGCATCGGAATCTGTAACTAGTGTCACAGGAATGGTTCAAATCATAGACAGTAACAAGAGTCAGACTTCTTTTACTTAAGTCGGCATTGTGCCATTTGCATTTAATTCAGATGCAATTTCTGTGTTTCATCGTCAATAAGAAGGTCCAAAGGATACAGTAAACCTGGAGTGAAGCATCGGAGTCTATAACTAGTGTCACAGGACAGGTTCAAATATAGACAGTAAGAAGAGTCAGTCTTCTTGTACTTAATTCGGCATTGTGCCTTTTGTATTTAATTCCGATGCAATTTCTGTGTTTCATCATCAATAAGAAGATCAGAGGGATAAAGTAAACCTGAAGTGAAGCATCGGAATCCATAACTAGTGTCACAGGAATGGTTCAAAACATAGTCGGTAAGAAGAGTCAGCCTTCTTGTACTTAAGTCGGCATTGTGCCTTTTGTATTTAATTCCGATGCAATTTCTGTGTTTCATCGTCAATAAGAAGGTCCAACTCATACAGTAAATCTGGAGTGAAGCATCGGAATCGATAACTAATGTCACAGGGACGGTACAAATCATAGACAGTAAGATGTGTCAGTATTCTTGTACTTAAGTCGGCATTGTGTTTTTGTATTTATTTCCGATGCAATTTCTGTGTTTCATCGCCACTAAGAAGGTCAGAGGGATACAGTAATCCTGAAGTTAAGCTTCGGAATCTATAACTAGTGTCACAGGAATGGTTCAAAGCATCGTCAGTAAGAAGAGTCAGTCTTGTTGTAGTTAAGTCGGCATTGTGCCTTCTGTATGAATTCCGATGCAATTTCTGTGATTCATCGTCAATAAGAAGGTCCAAAGGATACAGTAAACCTGAAGTGAAGCATCGGAATCTACAACTAGTGTCACAGGAATGGTTCAAAACATAGTCTGTAAGAAGAGTCAGTCTTCTTGTACTTAAGTTGGCATTGTGCCTTTCGTATTTAATTCCGGTGCAATTTCTGTGTATCACCGGCAATAAGATGGTCAGAGGGATACAGTATGCCTGAAGTGAAGCATCGGAATCTATAACTAGTGTCACAGGAATGGTTCAAACCATAGACAGTAAGAAGAGTCAGTATTCTTGTACTTAAGTCGGCATTGTGCCTTTTGTATTTAATTCCGATGCAATTTCTGTGTTTCATCGTCAATAAGAAGGTCAGTGGGATACAGTAGTCCTGAAGTGAAGCATCGGAATCTATAACTAGTGTCACAGGAATGGTTCAAAACATAGTCAGTAAGAAGAGTCAGTCTTCTTGTACTTAAGTCGGCATTGTGCCTTTTCTATTTAATTCCGGTGCAATTTCTGTGTTTCATCGTCAATAAGAAGGTCCAAGGGATACAGTAAACCTGAAGTGAAGCATCGGAATCTATAACTAGTGTCACAGGAATTTTTCAAAACATAGTCAGTAAGAAGAGTCAGTCTTCTTGTACTTAAGTTTTCATTGTGCTTTTTCTATTTGATTCCAATGCAATTTCTGTGTTTCATCGTCAATAAGAAGGTCCAAGGGATACAGTAAACCTTAAGTGAACCATCGGAATCTATAACTAGTGTCACAGGAATGGTTCAAACCATAGACAGTAAGAAGAGTCAGTATTCTTGTACTTAAGTCGGCATTGTGCCTTTTGTATTTAATTCCGATGCAGTTTCTGTGTTTCATCGGCAATAAGGTCAGAGGGATACAGTAAACCTGAAGTGAAGCATCGGAATCCAAAACTAGTGTCACAGGAATGGTTCAAACATGGACAGTAGAAGAGTCAGTGTTCTTGTACTTAAGTCGGAATTGTACCTTTTGTATTTAATTCCGATGCAATTTCTGTGTTTCATCGTCAATACGAAGGTCCAAGGTATACAGTAAACCTGAAGTGAAGCATCGGAATCTATAACTAGTGTCCCAGGAATGGTTCAAAACATAGTCAGTAAGAAGAGTCAGTCTTCTTGTACTTAAGTCGGCATTGTGCCTTTTCTATTTAATTCCGGTGCAATTTCTGTGTTTCATCGTCAATAAGAAGGTCCAAGGGATACAGTAAACCTGGAGTGAGGCATCGGAATCTATAACTAGTGTCACAGGAATGGTTCAAACCATAGACAGTAATAAGAGTCAGTCTTCGTGTACTTAAGTCGGCATTTTGCATTTTGTATTTAATTCTGATGCAATTTCTGTGTTTCTTCGTCAATTAGAAGGTCCAAGGGATACAGTGATCCTGAAGTGAAGCATCGGAATCTATAACTAGTGGCACAGGAATGGTTCAAAACTTATTCAGTAAGAAGAGTCAGTCTTCTTTTACTTAAGTCTTCATTGTGCCTTTTCTATTTAATTCCGATGCAATTACTGTATTTCATCGTCAATAAGAAGGTCCAAGGGATACAGTAAAGCTGGAGTGAAGCATCGGAATCTATGACTAGTGTCAATGGAATGGTTCAAAACATAGACAGTAAGAGGAGTCAGTCTTCTTGTACTTAGGTCGGCATTGTGCCTTTTGTATTTAATTCCGATGCAATATCTGTGTTTCATCGTCTGTAAGAAGGTCCAAGGGATACAATAGACCTGGACTGTAGCATCGAATTCTATATCTAGTGTCACAGGAATGGTTCAAAACATAGACAGTAAGAAGAGTCAGTCTTCATGTACTTATGTCGGCATTTTGCCTTTTGTATTTAATTCCGATGCAATTTCTGTGTTTCATCGTCAATAAGAAGGTCCAAGGGATACAGTAAACCTGAAGTGAAGCATCGGAATCTATAACTAGTGTCACAGGAATTTTTCAAAACATAGTCAGTAAGAAGAGTCAGTTTTCTTGTACTTAAGTCTTCATTGTGCCTTTTCTATTTGATTCCGATGCAATGTCTGTGTTTCATCGTCAATTAGAAGGTCCAAGGGATACAGTAAACCTGAAGTGAACCATCGGAATCTATAACTAGTGTCACAGGAATGGTTCAAAACATAGACAGTAAGAAGAGAAGGTATTCTTGTACTTAAGTCGGCATTGTGCCTTTTGTATTTAATTCCGATGCAATTTCTGGGTTTCATCGTCAATACGAAGGTCAGAGGGATACAGTCATCCTGAAGTGAAGCATCGGAATCTATAACTAGTGTCACAGGTATGGTTCAAAACGTAGTCAGTAAGAATAGTCAGTCTTCTTGTACTTATGTCATCATTGTGCATTTTCTATTTAATTCTGATACAATTTCTGTGTTTCATCGTCAATAAGAAGGTCCAAGGGATACAGTAAACCTGGAGTGAAGCATCGGAATCTGTAACTAGTGTCACAGGAATGGTTCAAATCATAGACAGTAACAAGAGTCAGACTTCTTTTACTTAAGTCGGCATTGTGCCATTTGCATTTAATTCAGATGCAATTTCTGTGTTTCATCGTCAATAAGAAGGTCCAAAGGATACAGTAAACCTGGAGTGAAGCATCGGAGTCTATAACTAGTGTCACAGGACAGGTTCAAATATAGACAGTAAGAAGAGTCAGTCTTCTTGTACTTAATTCGGCATTGTGCCTTTTGTATTTAATTCCGATGCAATTTCTGTGTTTCATCATCAATAAGAAGATCAGAGGGATAAAGTAAACCTGAAGTGAAGCATCGGAATCCATAACTAGTGTCACAGGAATGGTTCAAAACATAGTCGGTAAGAAGAGTCAGCCTTCTTGTACTTAAGTCGGCATTGTGCCTTTTGTATTTAATTCCGATGCAATTTCTGTGTTTCATCGTCAATAAGAAGGTCCAACTCATACAGTAAATCTGGAGTGAAGCATCGGAATCGATAACTAATGTCACAGGGACGGTACAAATCATAGACAGTAAGATGTGTCAGTATTCTTGTACTTAAGTCGGCATTGTGTTTTTGTATTTATTTCCGATGCAATTTCTGTGTTTCATCGCCACTAAGAAGGTCAGAGGGATACAGTAATCCTGAAGTTAAGCTTCGGAATCTATAACTAGTGTCACAGGAATGGTTCAAAGCATCGTCAGTAAGAAGAGTCAGTCTTGTTGTAGTTAAGTCGGCATTGTGCCTTCTGTATGAATTCCGATGCAATTTCTGTGATTCATCGTCAATAAGAAGGTCCAAAGGATACAGTAAACCTGAAGTGAAGCATCGGAATCTACAACTAGTGTCACAGGAATGGTTCAAAACATAGTCTGTAAGAAGAGTCAGTCTTCTTGTACTTAAGTTGGCATTGTGCCTTTCGTATTTAATTCCGGTGCAATTTCTGTGTATCACCGGCAATAAGATGGTCAGAGGGATACAGTATGCCTGAAGTGAAGCATCGGAATCTATAACTAGTGTCACAGGAATGGTTCAAACCATAGACAGTAAGAAGAGTCAGTATTCTTGTACTTAAGTCGGCATTGTGCCTTTTGTATTTAATTCCGATGCAATTTCTGTGTTTCATCGTCAATAAGAAGGTCAGTGGGATACAGTAGTCCTGAAGTGAAGCATCGGAATCTATAACTAGTGTCACAGGAATGGTTCAAAACATAGTCAGTAAGAAGAGTCAGTCTTCTTGTACTTAAGTCGGCATTGTGCCTTTTCTATTTAATTCCGGTGCAATTTCTGTGTTTCATCGTCAATAAGAAGGTCCAAGGGATACAGTAAACCTGAAGTGAAGCATCGGAATCTATAACTAGTGTCACAGGAATTTTTCAAAACATAGTCAGTAAGAAGAGTCAGTCTTCTTGTACTTAAGTTTTCATTGTGCTTTTTCTATTTGATTCCAATTCAATTTCTGTGTTTCATCGTCAATAAGAAGGTCCAAGGGATACAGTAAACCTTAAGTGAACCATCGGAATCTATAACTAGTGTCACAGGAATGGTTCAAACCATAGACAGTAAGAAGAGTCAGTATTCTTGTACTTAAGTCGGCATTGTGCCTTTTGTATTTAATTCCGATGCAATTTCTGTGTTTCATCGGCAATAAGGTCAGAGGGATACAGTAAACCTGAAGTGAAGCATCGGAATCCAAAACTAGTGTCACAGGAATGGTTCAAACATAGACAGTAGAAGAGTCAGTGTTCTTGTACTTAAGTCGGAATTGTACCTTTTGTATTTAATTCCGATGCAATTTCTGTGTTTCATCGTCAATACGAAGGTCCAAGGTATACAGTAAACCTGAAGTGAAGCATCGGAATCTATAACTAGTGTCCCAGGAATGGTTCAAAACATAGTCAGTAAGAAGAGTCAGTCTTCTTGTACTTAAGTCGGCATTGTGCCTTTTCTATTTAATTCCGGTGCAATTTCTGTGTTTCATCGTCAATAAGAAGGTCCAAGGGATACAGTAAACCTGGAGTGAGGCATCGGAATCTATAACTAGTGTCACAGGAATGGTTCAAACCATAGACAGTAATAAGAGTCAGTCTTCGTGTACTTAAGTCGGCATTTTGCATTTTGTATTTAATTCTGATGCAATTTCTGTGTTTCTTCGTCAATTAGAAGGTCCAAGGGATACAGTGATCCTGAAGTGAAGCATCGGAATCTATAACTAGTGGCACAGGAATGGTTCAAAACTTATTCAGTAAGAAGAGTCAGTCTTCTTTTACTTAAGTCTTCATTGTGCCTTTTCTATTTAATTCCGATGCAATTACTGTATTTCATCGTCAATAAGAAGGTCCAAGGGATACAGTAAAGCTGGAGTGAAGCATCGGAATCTATGACTAGTGTCAATGGAATGGTTCAAAACATAGACAGTAAGAGGAGTCAGTCTTCTTGTACTTAGGTCGGCATTGTGCCTTTTGTATTTAATTCCGATGCAATATCTGTGTTTCATCGTCTGTAAGAAGGTCCAAGGGATACAATAGACCTGGACTGTAGCATTGAATTCTATATCTAGTGTCACAGGAATGGTTCAAAACATAGACAGTAAGAAGAGTCAGTCTTCATGTACTTATGTCGGCATTTTGCCTTTTGTATTTAATTCCGATGCAATTTCTGTGTTTCATCGTCAATAAGAAGGTCCAAGGGATACAGTAAACCTGAAGTGAAGCATCGGAATCTATAACTAGTGTCACAGGAATTTTTCAAAACATAGTCAGTAAGAAGAGTCAGTTTTCTTGTACTTAAGTCTTCATTGTGCCTTTTCTATTTGATTCCGATGCAATGTCTGTGTTTCATCGTCAATTAGAAGGTCCAAGGGATACAGTAAACCTGAAGTGAACCATCGGAATCTATAACTAGTGTCACAGGAATGGTTCAAAACATAGACAGTAAGAAGAGAAGGTATTCTTGTACTTAAGTCGGCATTGTGCCTTTTGTATTTAATTCCGATGCAATTTCTGGGTTTCATCGTCAATACGAAGGTCAGAGGGATACAGTCATCCTGAAGTGAAGCATCGGAATCTATAACTAGTGTCACAGGTATGGTTCAAAACGTAGTCAGTAAGAATAGTCAGTCTTCTTGTACTTATGTCATCATTGTGCATTTTCTATTTAATTCTGATACAATTTCTGTGTTTCATCGTCAATAAGAAGGTCCAAGGGATACAGTAAACCTGGAGTGAAGCATCGGAATCTGTAACTAGTGTCACAGGAATGGTTCAAATCATAGACAGTAACAAAAGTCAGACTTCTTTTACTTAAGTCGGCATTGTGCCATTTGCATTTAATTCAGATGCAATTTCTGTGTTTCATCGTCAATAAGAAGGT
This sequence comes from Schistocerca piceifrons, assembly GCF_021461385.2. Taxonomy (NCBI): domain Eukaryota; kingdom Metazoa; phylum Arthropoda; class Insecta; order Orthoptera; family Acrididae; genus Schistocerca; species Schistocerca piceifrons. The sequence goes on along the minus strand of NW_025727989.1, from coordinate 44,237 downwards.
CCAAGGGATACAGTAGACCTGAATTGAAGCATCGGAATCTATAACTAGTGTCACAGGACAGGTTCAAATATAGACAGTAAGAAGAGTCAGTCTTCTTGTACTTAATTCGGCATTGTGCCTTTTGTATTTAATTCCGATGCAATTTCTGTGTTTCATCATCAATAAGAAGATCAGAGGGATAGAGTAACCTGAAGTGAAGCATCGGAATCCATAACTAGTGTCACAGGAATGGTTAAAACATAGTCGGTAAGAAGAGTCAGCCTTCTTGTACTTAAGTCGGCATTGTGCCTTTTGTATTTAATTCCGATGCAATTTCTGTGTTTCATCGTCAATAAGAAGGTCCAACTCATACAGTAAATCTGGAGTGAAGCATCGGAATCGATAACTAATGTCACAGGGACGGTACAAATCATAGACAGTAAGATGTGTCAGTATTATTGTACTTAAGTCGGCATAGTGTTCTTGTATTTATTTCCGATGCAATTTCTGTGTTTCATCGTCACTAAGAAAGTCAGAGGGTTACAGTAATCCTGAAGTTAAGCATCGGAATCTGTAACTAGTGTCACAGGAATGGTTCAAAACATAGGCAGTAAGAAGAGTCAGTCTTCGTGTACTTAAGTCGGCATTTTGCCTTTTGTATTTACTTCCGATGCAATTTCTGTGTTTCTTCGTCAATTAGAAGGTCCAAGGGATACAGTGAACCTGGAGTGAAGCATCGGAATCTGTAATTAGTGTCACAGGAATGGTTCAAATCATAGTCATTAAGAAGAGTCAGTCTTCTTGTACTTAAGTCTTCATTGTGCCGTTTCTATTTAATTCCGATGCAATTTCTGTGTTTCATCGTCAATAAGAAGGTGCAAGGCATACAGTAAACCTGGAGTGAAGCATCGGAATCTATAACTAGTGTCACAGGAATGGTTCAAAACTTAGACAATAAGATGAGTCAGTCTTCTTGTACTTAAGTCGCCATTGTGCCTTTTCTGTTTAATTCCGAGGCAATTTCTGTGTTTCTTCGTCAATAAGAAGGTCAGAGGGATACAGTAAACCTGAAGTGAAAGTTCGGAATATAAAACTAGTGTCACAGGAATGGTTCAAATCATAGAGAGTAGAAGAGTCAGTCTTCATGTACTTAAGTCGGCATTGTGGCTTTTGTATTTAATTCCGATGCAATTTCTGTGTTTAATCGTCAATAAGAAGGTCCACGGTATACAGTAAACCTGAAGTGAAGCATCGGAATCTATAACTAGTGTCACAGGAATGGTTCAAAACATAGTCAGTAAGAAGAGTCAGTCTTCTTTTACTTAAGTCGTCATTGTGCTTTTCAATTTAATTCCGATGCAATTTCTGTGTTTCATCGTCAATAAGAAGGTGCAAGGCATACAGTAAACCTGGAGTGAAGCATCGGAATCTATAACTAGTGTCACAGGAATGGTTCAAAACATAGTCAGTAATAAGGGTCAGTCTTCTTGTACTTAAGTCGGCATTGTGCCTCTTGTATTTAATTCCGATGCAATTTCTGTGTTTCATCGTCAATAACAAAGTCAGAGGGATACAGGGAACCTGAAGTGAAGCATCGGAATCTATAACTATTGTCACAGGAATTGTTCAAACATAGACAGTAATAAGGGTCAGTCTTCTTGTACTTAAGTCGGCATTGTGCCTTTTGTATTTAATTCCGATGCAATTTCTGTGTTTCATCGTCAACAAGAAGGTCAGAGGGATACAGTAAACCTGAAGTGATGCATCGGAATTTATAGCTAGTGTCACACGACTGGTTCAAAAATAGACCGTAAGAAGAGTCAGTCTTCTTGTACTTAATTCGGCATTGTGCCTTTTGTATTTAATTCCGATGCAATTTCTGTGTTTCATCGTCATTAAGAAGGTCAGAGGGATACAGTAAACCTGAAGTGAAGCATCGGAATCTATAGCTAGTGTCACAGGAATGGTTCAAACATAGTCTGTAAGAAGAGTCAGTCTTCTTGTCCTGAAGTCGGCATTGTGCCTTTCGTATTGAATTCCGATGCAATATCTGTGTTTCATCGTCACTAAGAAGGTCAGAGGGATACAGTAATCCTGAAGTTAAGCATCGGAATCTATAACTAGTGTCACAGGAATGGTTCAAAACATAGACAGTAAGAAGAGTCAGTCTCCGTGTACTTAGGTCGGCATTTTGCCTTTTGTATTTAATACCGATGCAATTTCTGTGTTTCTTCGTCAATTAGAAGGTCCAAGGGATACAGTGAACCTGAAGTGAAGCATCGGAATCCATAACTAGTGTCACAGGAATGTTTCAAAACTTATTCAGTAAGAAGAGTCAGTCTTCTTTTATTTAAGTCTTCATTGTGCCTTTTCTATTTAATTCCGATGCAATTTCTGTGTTTCATCGTCAATAAGAAGGTCCAAGGGATACAGTAAAGCTGGAGTGAAGCATCGGAATCTAAGACTAGTGTCACAGGTTGGGTTCAAACATAGACAGAAAGAAGAGTCAGTCTTCTTGTACTTAAGTCGGCATTGTAGCTTTTCTATTTAATTCCGATGCAATTTCTGTGTTTCATCTTCAATAAGAAGGTCCAAGGGATACAGTAAACCTGGAGTGAAGCGTCGGAATCTATAACTAGTGTCACAGGACTGGTTCAAAAATAGACAGTAAGAAGAGTCAGTCTTCTTGTACTTCATTCGGCATTGACCCTTTTGTATTTAATTCCGATGCAATTTCTGTGTTTCATCGTCAATAAGAAGGTCAGAGGGATACAGTAAACCTAAAGTGAAGCATCTGAATCCATAACTAGTGTCACAGGAATGGTTCAAAGCATAGTCAGTAAGAAGAGTCAGTCTTCTTGTACTTAAGTCGGCATTGTGCCTTTTGTATTTAATTCCGATGCAATTTCTGTGTTTCATCGTCAATAAGAAGGTCCAAGGCATACAATAAACCTGGAGTGAAGCATCGGAATCGATAACTAGTGTCACAGGGACGGTTCAAAGCATAAGATGTGTCAGTATTCTTGTACTTAAGTCGGCATTGTGTTTTTGTATTTATTTCCGATGCAATTTCTGTGTTTCATCGCCACTATGAAGGTTAGAGGGATACAGTAATCCTGAAGATAAGCTTCGGAATCTATAACTAGTGTCACAGGAATGGTTCAAAGCATCGTCAGTAAGAAGAGTCAGTCTTGTTGTAGTTAAGTCGGCATTGTGATTCTGTATGAATTCCGATGCAATTTCTGTGATTCATCGTCAATAAGAAGGTCCAAAGGATACAGTAAACCTGAAGTGAAGCATCGGAATCTACAACTAGTGTCACAGGAATGGTTCAAAACATAGTCAGTAAGAAGAGTCAGTCTTCTTGTACTTAAGTTGGCATTGTGCCTTTCGTATTTAATTCCGGTGCAATTTCTGTGTATCACCGGCAATAAGATGGTCAGAGGGATACAGTAAGCCTGAAATGAAGCATCGGAATCTATAACTAGTGTCACAGAAATGGTTCAAACATAGACAGTAAGAGGAGCCAGTCTTCTTGTACTTAAGTCGGCATTGTGCCTTTTGTATTTAATTCCGATGCAATTTCTGTGTTTCATCGTCAATAAGAAGGCCAGGGGTATACAGCAAACCTATAGTGAAGCATCGGAATCTATAACTAGTGTCACAGGAATGGTTCAAAACATAGTCAGTAAGAAGAGTCGGTCTTCTTGTCCTTAAGTCGGCATTGTGCCTCTTGTATTTAATTCCGATGCAATTTCTCTGTTTCATCGTCAATAAGAAGGTCCAAGGATACAGTAAATCTTGAGTGAAGCATCGGAATCTATAACTAGTGTCACAATAATGGTTCAAAACATAGACAGTTAGAAGAGTCAGTCTTCTTGTACTTAAGTCGGCATTGTGCCTTTTGTATTTAATTCCGATGCAATTTCAGTGTTTCATAAACAATAAGAAGGTCCTGGGAATACAGTAAACCTGAAGTGAAGCATCGGAATCTGCAACTAGTGTCACTGGAATGGTTCAAAATATAGACAGTAAGAAGAGTCAGTCTTCTTGTACTTAAGTCGGCATTGTGCCTTTTGTATTTAATTCCGATGCAATTTCTGTGTTTCATCGTCAATAAGAAGGTCCAAGGGATACAGTAAACCTGGAGTGAAGCTTCGGAATCTATAACTAGTGTCACAGGAATGGTTCAAAACATAGTCAGTAAGAAGAGTCAGTCTTCTTGTCCTTAAGTCGGCTTTGTGCCTTTTGTATTTAATTCCGATGCAATTTCTGTGTTTCATCGGCAATAAGGTCAGAGGGATACAGTAAACCTGAAGTGAAGCATCGGAATCTATAACTAGTGTCACAGGAATGGTTCAAAACATAGTCAGTAAGAAGAGTCAGTCTTCTTTTACTTAACTCGGCATTGTGCCTTTTCTATTTAATTCCTACGCAATTTCTGTGTTTCATCGTCAATAAGAAGGTCCAAGGGATACAGTAAACCTGGAGTGAAGCTTATGAATCTATAACTAGTGTCACAGAAATGGTTCAAAGCATAGTCAGTAAGAAGAGTCAATCTTCTTGTACTTAAGTCGGCATTGTGCCTTTTCTATTTAATTCCGATGCAATTTCTGTGTTTCATCGTCAATAAGAAGGCCCATGGGATACAGTAACCCTGAAGTGAACCATCGGAATCTATAACTAGAGTCACAGGAATGGTTAAAAACATAGTAAGTAAGAAGAGTCAGTCTTCTTGTACTTAAGTCGGCATTGTGCCTTTTCTATTTAATTCCGATGCAATTTCTGTGTTTCATCGTCAATAAGAAGGTCCAAGGGATACAGTAAACCTGGAGTGAAGCATCGGAATCTATAACTAGTGTCACAGGAATGGTTCAAATCATAGACAGTAAGAAGAGTCAGTCTTCCTGTACTTAAGTCGGCATTTTGCCATTTGTATTTAATTCCGATGCAATTTCTGTGTTTCATCGTCAATTAGAAGGTCCAAGGGATACAGTGAACCTGAAGTGAAGCATCGGAATCTATAACTAGTGTCACAGGAATGGTTCAAAATTTATTCAGTAAGAAGAGTCTGTCTTCTTTTAATTAAGTCTTCATTGTGCTTTTTCTATTTAATTCCAATGCAATTTCTGTGTTTCATCGTCAATAAGAAGGTCCAAGGGATACAGTAAACCTGGAGTGAAGCATCGGAATCTATAACTAGTGTCACAGGAATGGTTCAAATCATAGACAGTAACAAGAGTCAGACTTCTTTTACTTAAGTCGGCATTGTGCCATTTGTATTTAATTCCGATGCAATTTCTGTGTTTCATCGTCAATACGAAGGTCCAAAGGATACAGTAAACCTGGAGTGAAGCATCGGAGTCTATAACTAGTGTCACAGGACTGGTTCAAAAATAGACAGTAAGAAGAGTCAGTCTTCTTGTACTTCATTCGGCATTGAGCCTTTTGTATTTAATTCCGATGCAATTTCTGTGTTTCATCGTCAATAAGAAGGTCCAAGGCATACAGTAAACCTGGAGTGAAGCAGCGGAATCGATAACTAGTGTCACAGGGACGGTTCAAAACATAGACAGTAAGATGTGTCAGTATTCTTGTACTTCAGTCGGCATTGTGTTTTTGTATTTATTTCCGATGCAATTTCTGTGTTTCATCGCCACTAAGAAGGTCAGAGGGATACAGTAATCCTAAAGTTAAGCTTCGGAATCTATAACTAGTGTCACAGGAATGGTTCAAAGCATCGTCAGTAAGAAGAGTCAGTCTTGTTGTAGTTAAGTCGGCATTGTGCCTTCTGTATGAATTCCGATGCAATTTCTGTGATTCATCGTCAATAAGAAGGTCCAAAGGATACAGTAAACCTGAAGTGAACCATCGGAATCTATAACTAGAGTCACAGGAATGGTTAAAAACATAGTAAGTAAGAAGAGTCAGTCTTCTTGTACCTAAGTCGGCATTGTGTATTTTGTATTTAATTCCGATGCAATTTCAGTGTTTCATAAACAATAAGAAGGTCCTGGGAATACAGTAAACCTGAATTGAAGCATCGGAATCTGCACCTAGTGTCACTGGAATGGTTCAAAATATAGACAGTAAGAAGAGTCAGTCTTCTTGTACTTAAGTCGGCATTGTGCCTTTTGTATTTAATTCCGATGCAATTTCTGTGTTTCATTGTCAATAAGAAGGTCCAAGGTATACAGTAAACCTGAAGTGAAGCATCGGAATCTATAACTAGTGTCACAGGAATGGTTCAAAACATAGTCAGTAAGAAGAGTCAGTCTTCTTTTACTTAAGTCAGCATTGTGCCTTTTCTATTTAATTCCGATGCAATTTCTGTGTTTCATCGTCAATAAGAAGGTCCAAGGGATACAGTAAACCTGGAGTGAAGCATCGGAATCTATAACTAGTGACACAGGAATGGTTCAAAACATAGACAGTAAGAAGAGTCAGTCTTCTTGTACTTAAGTCGACATTGTGCCTTTTCTATTTAATTCCGATGCAATTTCTGTGTTTCATCGTCAATAAGAAGGTCAGAGGGATACAATAAACCTGAAGTGAAGCATCGGAATCTATAACTAGTGTCACAGGAAAGGTTCAAAACATAGTCAGTTAGAAGAGTCAGTCTTCTTGTACATAAGTCTTCATTGTGCCTTTTCTATTTAATTTCGATGCAATTTCTGTGTTTCATCGTCAATAAGAAGGTCCAAGGGATACAGTAAACCTAGAGTGAAACATCGGATATATAACTAGTGTCACAGGAATGGTTGAAAACTTAGACAGTGAGAAGAGTCAGTCTTCGTGTACTTAAGTCGGCATTTTGCCTTTTGTATTTAATTCCGATGCAATTTCTGTGTTTCATCGTCAATAAGAAGGTCAGTGGGATACAGTAGTCCTGAAGTGAAGCATCGGAATCTATAACTAGTGTCACAGGAATGGTTCAAAACATAGACAGGAAGAAGAGTCAGTCTTCTTGTACTTAAGTCGGCATTGTGCCTTTTCTATTTAATTCCGATGCAATTTCTGTGTTTCATCGTCAATAAGAAGGTCCAAGGAATACAGTAAACCTGGAGTGAGGCATCGGAATCCATAACTAGTGTCACAGGAATGGTTCAAACCATAGACAGTAATAAGAGTCAGTCTTCGTGTACTTAAGTCATCATTTTGCCTTTTGTATTTAATTCTGATGCAATTTCTGTGTTTCTTCGTCAATTAGAAGGTCCGACGGATACAGTGAACCTCAAGTGAAGCATCGGAATCTATAACTAGTGTCACAGGAATGGTTCAAAACTTATTCAGTAAGAAGAGTCAGTCTTCTTTTACTTAAATCTTCATTGTGCCTTTTCTATTTAATTCCGTTGCAATTTCTGTGTTTCATCGTCAGTAAGAAGGTCCTAGGGATACAGTAAAGCTGGAGTGAAGCATCGGAATCTATGACTAGTGTCAATGGAATGGTTCAAAACATAGACAGTTAGAGGAGTCACTCTTCTTGTACTTAGGTCGGCATTGTGCCTTTCGTATTTAATTCCGATGCAATTTCTGTGTTTCATCGTCAGTAACAAGGTCCAAGGGAGACAGTAAACCTGAAGTGAAGCATCGGAATCTATAACTAGTGTCACAGGAATTTTTCAAAACATAGTCAGTAAGAAGAGTCAGTCTTCTTGTACTTAAGTTTTCATTGTGCTTTTTCTATTTGATTCCGATGCAATTTCTGTGTTGCATCGTCAATAAGAAGGTCCAAGGGATACAGTAAACCTTAAGTGAACCATCGGAATCTATAACTAGTGTCACAGGAATGGTTCAAACCATAGACAGTAAGAAGAGTCAGTATTCTTGTACTTAAGTCGGCATTGTGCCTTTTCTATTTAATTCCGATGCAATTTCTGTGTTTCATCGTCAATAAGAAGGTCAGAGGGATACAGTACTCCTGAAGTGAAGCATCGGAATCTATAACTAGTGTCACAGGTATGGTTCAAAACGTGTCAGTAAGAATAGTCAGTCTTCTTGTCCTTAGGTCATCATTGTGCATTTTCTATTTAATTCTGATGCAATTTCTGTGTTTCATCGTCAATGAGAAGGTCCAAGGGATACAGTAAACCGGGAGGGAAGCATCGGAATCTGTAACTAGTGTCACAGGAATGGTTCAAATCATAGACAGTAACAAGAGTCAGACTTCTTTTACTTAAGTAGGCATTGTGCCATTTGTATTTAATTCCGATGCAATTTCTGTGTTTCATCGTCAATAAGAGGGTCCAAAGGATACAGTAAACCTGGAGTGAAGCATCGGAGTCTATAACTAGTGTCACAGGAATGGTTCAAAAATAGACAGTAAGAAGAGTCAGTCTTCTTGTACTTAATTCGGCATTGTGCCTTTTGTATTTAATTCCGATGCAATTTCTGTGTTTCATCGTCAATAAGAAGATTAGAGGGATACAGTAAACCTGAAGTGAAGCATCGGAATCCATAACTAGTGTCACAGGAATGGTTCAAAACATAGTCAGTAAGAAGAGTCAGTCTTCTTGTACTTAAGTCGGCATTGTGCCTTTTGTATTTAATTCCGATGCAATTTCTGTGTTTCATCGGCAATAAGGTCAGAGGGATACAGTAAACCTGAAGTGAAGCATCGGAATCCAAAACTAGTGTCACAGGAATGGTTTAAACATAGACAGTAGAAGAGTCAGTGTTCTTGTACTTAAGTCGGAATTGTACCTTTTGTATTTAATTCCGATGCAATTTCTGTGTTTCATCGTCAACACGAAGGTCCAAGGTATACAGTAAACCTGAAGTGAAGCATCGGAATCTATAACTAGTGTCCCAGGAATGGTTCAAAACATAGTCAGTAAGAAGAGTCAGTCTTCTTGTACTTAAGTCGGCATTGTGCCTTTTCTATTTAATTCCGATGAAATTTCTGTGTTTCATCGTCAATAAGAAGGTCCAAGGGATACAGTAAACCTGGAGTGAGGCATCGGAATCTATAACTAGTGTCACAGGAATGGTTCAAACCATAGACAGTAATAAGAGTCAGTCTTCGTGTACTTAAGTCGGCATTTTGCATTTTGTATTTAATTCTGATGCAATTTCTGTGTTTGATCGTCAATAAGAAGGTCCAAGGGATACAGTAAACCTGAAGTGAAGCATCGGAATCTATAACTAGTGTCACAGGTATGGTTCAAAACGTAGTCAGTAAGAATAGTCAGTCTTCTTGTACTTATGTCATCATTGTGCATTTTCTATTTAATTCTGATACAATTTCTGTGTTTCATCGTCAATAAGAAGGTCCAAGGGATACAGTAAACCTGGAGTGAAGCATCGGAATCTGTAACTAGTGTCACAGGAATGGTTCAAATCATAGACAGTAACAAGAGTCAGACTTCTTTTACTTAAGTCGGCATTGTGCCATTTGTATTTAATTCAGATGCAATTTCTGTGTTTCATCGTCAATAAGAAGGTCCAGAGGATACAGTAAACCTGGAGTGAAGCATCGGAGTCTATAACTAGTGTCACAGGACTGGTTCAAAAATAGAAAGTAAGAAGAGTCAGTCTTCTTGTACTTAATTCGGCATTGTGCCTTTTGTATTTAATTCCGATGCAATTTCTGTGTTTCATCGTCAATAAGAAGATCAGAGGGATAGAGTAAACCTGAAGTGAAGCATCGGAATCCATAACTAGTGTCACAGGAATGGTTAAAAACATAGTCGGTAAGAAGAGTCAGCCTTTTTGTACTTAAGTCGGCATTGTGCCTTTTGTATTTAATTCCGATGCAATTTCTGTGTTTCATCGTCAATAAGAAGGTCCAACTCATACAGTAAACCTGGAGTGAAGCATCGGAATCGATAACTAGTGTCACAGGGACGGTACAAATCATAGACAGTAAGATGTGTCAGTATTATTGTACTTAAGTCGGCATAGTGTTTTTGTATTTATTTCCGATGCAATTTCTGTGTTTCATCGTCACTAAGAAGGTCAGAGGGATACAGTAATCCTGAAGTTAAGCATCGGAATCTGTAACTAGTGTCACAGGAATGGTTCAAAACATAGGCAGTAAGAAGAGTCAGTCTTCGTGTACTTAAGTCGGCATTTTGCCTTTTGTATTTAATTCCGATGCAATTTCTGTGTTTCTTCGTCAATTAGAAGGTCCAAGGGATACAGTGAACCTGGAGGGAAGCATCGGAATCTGTAACTAGTGTCACAGGAATGGTTCAAATCATAGTCATTAAGAAGAGTCTGTCTTCTTGTACTTAAGTCTTCATTGTGCCGTTTCTATTTAATTCCGATGCAATTTCTGTGTTTCATCGTCAATAAGAAGGTCCAAGGGATACAGTAAACCTGGAGTGAAGCATCGGAATCTATAACTAGTGTCACAGGAATGGTTCAAAACTTAGACAATAAGAAGAGTCAGTCTTCTTGTACTTAAGTCGCCATTGTGCCTTTTCTGTTTAATTCCGAGGCAATTTCTGTGTATCTTCGTCAATAAGAAGGTCAGAGGGATACAGTAAACCTGAAGTGAAGGTTCGGAATCCAAAACTAGTGTCACAGGAATGGTTCAAATCATAGAGAGTAGAAGAGTCAGTCTTCATGTACTTAAGTCGGCATTGTGGCTTTTGTATTTAATTCCGATGCAATTTCTGTGTTTAATCGTCAATAAGAAGGTCCACGGTATACAGTAAACCTGAAGTGAAGCATCGGAATCTATAACTAGTGTCACAGGAATGGTTCAAAACATAGTCAGTAAGAAGAGTCAGTCTTCTTTTACTTAAGTCGGCATTGTGCTTTTCAATTTAATTCCGATGCAATTTCTGTGTTTCATCGTCAATAAGAAGGTGCAAGGCATACAGTAAACCTGGAGTGAAGCATCGGAATCTATAACTAGTGTCACAGGAATGGTTCAAAACATAGTCAGTAATAAGGGTCAGTCTTCTTGTACTTAAGTCGGCATTGTGCCTCTTGTATTTAATTCCGATGCAATTTCTGTGTTTCATCGTCAATAACAAGGTCAGAGGGATACAGGAAACCTGAAGTGAAGCATCGGAATCTATAACTATTGTCACAGGAATTGTTCAAACATAGACAGTAATAAGGGTCAGTCTTCTTGTACTTAAGTCGGCATTGTGCCTTTTGTATTTAATTCCGATGCAATTTCTGTGTTTCATCGTCAACAAGAAGGTCAGAGGGATACAGTAAACCTGAAGTGATGCATCGGAATTTATAGCTAGTGTCACACGACTGGTTCAAAAATAGACCGTAAGAAGAGTTAGTCTTCTTGCACTTAATTCGGCATTGTGCCTTTTGTATTTAATTCCGATGCAATTTCTGTGTTTGATCGTCATTAAGAAGGTCAGAGGGATACAGTAAACCTGAAGTGAAGCATCGGAATCTATAGCTAGTGTCACAGGAATGGTTCAAACATAGTCTGTAAGAAGAGTCAGTCTTCTTGTCCTGAAGTCGGCATTGTGCCTTTCGTATTGAATTCCGATGCAATATCTGTGTTTCATCGTCACTAAGAAGGTCAGAGGGATACAGTAATCCTGAAGTTAAGCATCGGAATCTATAACTAGTGTCACAGGAATGGTTCAAAACATAGACAGTAAGAAGAGTCAGTCTCCGTGTACTTAAGTCGGCATTTTGCCTTTTGTATTTAATACCGATGCAATTTCTGTGTTTCTTCGTCAATTAGAAGGTCCAAGGGATACAGTGAACGTGAAGTGAAGCATCGGAAACCATAACTAGTGTCACAGGAATGTTTCAAAACTTATTCAGTAAGAAGAGTCAGTCTTCTTTTATTTAAGTCTTCATTTGCCTTTTCTATTTAATTCCGATGCAATTTCTGTGTTTCATCGTCAATATGAAGGTCCAAGGGATACAGTAAAGCTGGAGTGAAGCATCGGAATCCAAGACTAGTGTCACAGGTTGGGTTCAAACATAGACAGAAAGAAGAGTCAGTCTTCTTGTACTTAAGTCGGCATTGTGCCCTTTGTATTTAATTCCGATGCAATTTCTGTGTTTCATCGTCAATAGGAAGGCTAGGGGGATACAGCAAACTTAAAGTGAAACATCGGAATCTATAACTAGTTTCACAGGAATGGTTCAAAACATAGTCAGTAAGAAGAGTCAGTCTTCTTGTCCTTAAGTCGGTATTGTGCCTCTTGTATTTAATTCCGATGCAATTTCTGTGTTTCATCGTCAATAAGAAGGTCCAAGGGATACAGTAAACCTGGAGTGAAGCATCGGAATCTATAACTAGTGTCACAGTATTGGTTCAAAACATAGACAGTAAGAAGTGTCAGTCTTCTTGTACTTAAGTCGGCATTGTGCATTTTGTATTTAATTCCGATGCAATTTCTGTGTTTCATCGTCAATAAGATTATCCAAGGGAAACAGTAAACCCGATGTGAGCATCGGAAACTATAACTAGTGTCACAGGAATGTTTCAAAACATAGTCAGTAAGAAGAGTCAGTCTTCTTGTCCTTAAGTCGGCATTGTGCCTTTTGTATTTAATTCCGATGCAATTTCTGTGTTTCATCGGCAATAAGCTCAGAGGGATACAGTAAACCTGAAGTGAAGCATCGGAATCCAAAACTAGTGTCACAGGAATGGTTCAAACATAGACAGTAGAAGAGTCAGTCTTCTTGTACTTAAGTCGGCATTGTACCTTTTCTATTTAATTATGATGCAATTTCTGTGTTTCATCTTCAATAAGAAGGTCCAAGGGATACAGTAAACCTGGAGTGAAGCGTCGGAATCTATAACTAGTGTCACAGGAATGGTTCAAAACATAGTCAGTAAGAACAGTCAGTCTTCTTGTCCTTAAGTCGGCATTGTGCCTTTTTTATTTAATTCCAATGCAATTTCTGTGTTTCATCGTCAATAAGAAGGTCCAAGGGATACAGTAAACTTGGAGTGTACAATCGGAATCTATAACTAATCTCACAGGAATGGTTCAAAAGATAGACAGTAAGATGACTCAGTCTCTGTGTAATTAAGTCGGCATTTTGCTTTTTGTATTTAATTCCGATGCAATTTCTGTGTTGCATCATCAATAAGAAGGTCCAAGGGACACAGTAAACCTGAAGTGAAGCATCGGAATCTATGACTAGTGTCACAGGAATGGTTCAAATCATAGTCATTAAGAAGAGTCAGTCTTCTTGTACTTAAGTCTTCATTGTGCCATTTCTATTTAATTCCGATGCAATTTCTGTGTTTCATTGTCAATAAGAAGGTCCAAGGGATACAGTAAACCTGGAGTGAAGCATCGGAATCTATAACTAGTGTCACAGGAATGGTTCGAAACATAGTCAGTAAGAACAGTCAGTCTTCTTGTACTTAAGTCTTCATTGTGCCATTTCTATTTAATTCCGATGCAATTTCTGTGTTTCATCGTCAACAAGAAGGTCCAAGGGATACAGTAAACCTGGAGTGAAGCATCGGAATCTATAACTAGTGTCACAGGAATGGTTCAAAACATAGACAGTGAGAAGAGTCAGTCTCCTTGTACTGAAGTCGCCATTGTGCCTTTTCTGTTTAATTCCGAGGCAATTTCTGTGTTTCATCGTCAATAAGAAGGTCAGAGGGATACAGTAAACCTGAAGTGAAGCTTCGGAATCCAAAACTAGTGTCACAGGAATGGTTCAAATCATAGAGAGTAGAAGAGTCAGTCTTCATGTACTTAAGTCGGCATTGTGCCTTTTGTATTTAATTCCGATGCAATTTCTGTGTTTAATCGTCAATAAGAATGTCCACGGTATACAGTAAACCTGAAGTGAAGCATCGGAATCTAAAACTAGTGTCACAGGAATGGTTCAAAACATAGTCAGAAAGAAGAGTCAGTCTTCTTTTACTTAAGTCGGCATTGTGCTTTTCAATTTAATTCCGATGCAATTTCTGTGTTTCATCGTCAATAAGAAGGTGCAAGGGATACAGTAAACCTGGAGTGAAGCATCGGAATCTATAACTAGTGTCACAGGAATGGTTCAAAACATAGTCAGAAAGAAGAGTCAGTCTTCTTGTACTTAAGTCTTCAATGTGCCTTTTCTATTTAATTCCGATGCCATTGCTGTGTTTCATCGTCAATAAGAAGGTCAGAGGGATACAGTAAACCTGAAGTGAAGCATCGCAATCTATAACTAGTGCCACAGAAATGGTTCAAAGCATAATCAGTAAGAAGAGTCAGTCTTCTTGTACTTAAGTTGGCATTGTGCCTTTTGTATTTAATTCCGATGCAATTTCTGTGTTTCATCGTCAATAACAAGGTCAGAGGGATACAGGAAACCTGAAGTGAAGCATCGGAATCTATAACTACTGTCACATTCATTGTTCAAACATAGACAATAATAAGGGTCAGTCTTCTTGTACTTAAATCGGCATTGTGCCTTTTGTATTTAATTCCGATGCAATTTCTGTGTTTCATCGTCAATAAGAAGGTCAGAGGGATACAGTAAACCTGAAGTGATGCATCGGAATTTATAGCTAGTGTCACACGACTGGTTCAAAAATAGACTGTAAGAAGAGTCAGTCTTCTTGTACTTAATTCGGCATTGTGCCTTTTGTATTTAATTCCGATGCAATTTCTGTGTTTCATCGTCATTAAGAAGGTCAGAGGGATACAGTAAACCTGAAGTGAAGCATCTGAATCTATAGCTAGTGTCACAGGAATGGTTCAAACATAGTCTGTAAGAAGAGTCAGTCTTCTTGTCCTGAAGTCGGCATTGTGCCTTTTGTATTGAATTCCGATGCAATATCTGTTTTTCATCGTCAATAAGAAGGTCCAAAGGATACAGTAAACCTCAAGTGAAGCATCGGAATCCATAACTAGCGTCACATTAGTGGTTCAAAACATAGTCAGTATGAAGAGTCGGTCTTCATGTACTTAAGTCGAAATTGTGCCTTTTGTATATAATTCCGATGCAATTTCTGTGTTTCATCGTCCATAAGAAGGTAAGAGGGATACAGTAAACCTGAAGTGAATCATCGCAATCTATAACTAGTGCCACAGGAATGGTTCAAAGCATAGTCAGTAAGAAGAGTCAGTCTTCTTGTACTTAAGTTGGCATTGTGCTTTTTGTATTTAATTCCGATGCAATTTCTGTGTTTCATCGTCAATAAGAAGGTCAGGGGGATACAGGAAACCTGAAGTGGATCATCGGAATCTATAACTATTGTCACAGGAATGGTTCAAACATAGACAGTGAGAAGAGTCAGACTACTTTTACTTAAGTCGGCATTGTGCCTTTTGTATTTAATTCCGATGCAATTTCTGTGTTTCATCGTCAATAAGAAGGTCCAAGGGATACTGTAAACCTGGAGTGAAGCATCGGAGTCTATAACTAGTGTCACAGGAATGGTTCAAATCATAGACAGTAACAAGAGTTAGTCTTCTTGTACTTAATTCGGCATTGAGCCTTTTGCATTTAATTCTGATGCAATTTCTGTGTTTCATCGTCAATAAGAAGGTCAGAGGGATACAGTAAACCTGAAGTGAAGCATCGGAATCAATAACTAGTGTCACAGGAATAGTTTAAAACATAGTCAGTAAGAAGAGTCAGTCTTCTTGTACTTAAGTCGGCATTGTGCATTTTGTATTTAATTCCGATGCAATTTTTGTGTTTCAACGTCAATAAGAAAGTCCAAGGGATACAGCAAACCTGGAGTGAAGCATCGAAATCTATAACTAGTGTCACAGGGACGGTTCAAACATAGACAGTAAGATGAATCAGTATGCTTGTACTTATGTCGGCATTGCGCCTTTTCTATTTAATTCCAATACAATTTCTGTGTTTCATCGTCAATAAGAAGGTCCAAGGGATACAGTAAACCTGGGGTGATGCTTCGGAATCTATAACTAGTGTCACCGGGATGGTTCAAAACATAGTCAGTAAGAAGAGTCAGTCTTCTTGTACTTAAGTCGGTATTGTGCCTTTTGTATTTAATTCCGATGCAATTTCTGTGTTTCATCGTCAATAAGAGAGTCCAAGGATACAGTAATCCTGAAGGGAATCGTCGGAATCTATAACTAGTGTCACATGAATGGTTCAAAACATAGTCAGTAAGAAGAGTCGGTCTTCTTGTACTTAAGTCATCATTGTGCATTTTCTATTTCATTCTGATGCAATTTCTGTGTTTCATCGTCAATAACAAGGTCCAAGGGATACAGTAAACCTGGAGTGAAGCATCGGAATCTACAACTAGTGTCACAGGATTGGTTCAAGTCATAGACAGTAAGAAGAGTCAGACTTCTTGTCCTTAATTCGGCATTGTGCCTTTTTTATTTAATTCCGATGTAATTTCTGTGTTTCATCGTCAATAAGAAGGTCCAAGGGATACAGTAAACCTGGAGTGTACCATCGGAATCTATAACTAGTCTCACAGGAATGGTTCAAAAAATAGACAGTAAGATGAGTCAGTCTTTGTGTAATTAAGTCGGCATTTTGCGTTTTGTATTTAATTCCGATGCAATTTCTGTTTTGCATCATCAATAAGAAGGTCCAAGGGACACAGTAAACCTGAAGTGAAGCATCGGAATCTATGACTAGTGTCACAGGAATGGTTCAAATCATAGTCATTAACAAGAGTCAGTCTTCTTGTACTTAGTCTTCATTGTGCCATTTCTATTTAATTCCGAAGCAATTTCTGTGTTTCATCGTCAATAAGAAGGTACAAGGAATACAGTAAACCTGGAGTGAAGCATCGGAATCTATAACTAGTATCACAGGAATGGTTCAAAACATAGACAGTAAGAAGAGTCAGTCTTCTTGTACTTAAGTCGCCATTGTGCCATTTCTGTATAATTCCGAGGGAATTTCTGTGTTTCTTCGTCAATAAGAAGGTCAGAGGGATACAGTAAACCTGAAGTGAAGCTTCGGAATCCAAAACTAGTGTCACAGGAATGGTTCAAAACATAGACAGTAGAAGAGTCAGTCTTCATGTACTTAAGTCGGCATTGTGCCTTTTGAATTTAATTCCGATGCAATTTCTGTGTTTAATCGTCAATAAGAAGGTCCATGGTATACAGTAAACCGCAAGTGAAGCATCGGAATCTATAACTAGTGTCACAGAAATGGTTCAAAACATAGTCAGTAAGAAGAGTCAGTCTACTTTTACTTTAGTCGGCATTTTGCTTCTCAATTTAATTCCGATGCAATTTCTGTGTTTCATCGTCAATAAGAAGGTGCAAGGGATACAGTAAACCTGGAGTGAAGCATCGGAATCTATAACTAGTGTCACAGGAATGGTTCAAAACATAGTCAGTAAGAAGAGTCAGTCTTCTTGTACTTAAGTCTTCATTGTGCCTTTTCAATTTAATTCCGATGCCATTGCTGTGTTTCATCGTCAAGAAGAAGGTCCAAGGGATACAGTAAACCTGGAGTGAAGCAACGGAATCTATAACTAGTGTCAATGGAATGGTTCAAAACATAGACAGTAGAAGAGTCAGTCTTCATGTACGTAAGTCGGCATTGTGCCTTTTGTATTTAATTCCGATGCAATTTCTGTGTTTCATCATCAATAAGACGGTCAGAGGGATACAGTAAACCTGAAGTGAAGCATCGGAATCTATAACTAGTGTAACAGGAATGGTTCAAAACATAGACAGTTGGAAGAGTCAGTCTTCTTGTACTTAAGTCGGCATTGTGTCTTTTGTATTTAATTCCGATGCCATTTCTGTGTTTCATCGTCAATAAGAAGGTCCAAGGGATACAGTAAACCTGAAGTGAAGCATCGGATTCTACAACTTGTGTCACAGGAATGGTTCAAAACCTAACAGTATGAAGAGTCAGTCTTCATGTACTTAAGTCGGCATTGTACCTTTTCTATTTATTTCCGATGCAATTTCTGTGTTTCATCGTCAATAGGAAGGTCAGAGGGATACAGTAAACTTGAAGTGAAGCATCGGAATCTATAAGTAGTGCCACAGGAATTGGCTCAAAACCTAGTCAGTAAGAAGAGTCAGTCTTATTGTACTTAAGTTGGCATTGTGCTTTTCGTATTTAATTCCGGTGCAATTTCTGTGTATCACCGGCAATAAGATTGTCAGAAGGATGCAGTAATCATGAAATGAAGCATCGGGATCTATAACTAGTGTCACAGGATGGGTTCAAACATAGACAGTAAGAGGAGTCAGTCTTCTTGTACTTATGTCGGCATTGTGCCCTTTGTATTTAATTCCGATGCAATTTCTGTGTTTCATCGTCAATAGGAAGGCTAGGGGGATACAGCAAACCTAAAGTGAAGCATCGGAATCTATAACTAGTGTCGCACGAATGGTTCAAAACATAGTCAGTAAGAAGTGTCAGTCTCTTTGTCCTTAAGTCAGCATTGTGCCACTTGTATTTAATTCCGATGCAATTTCTGTGTTTCATCGTCAATAAGAAGGGCCAAGGGATACAGTAAACCTGGAGTGAAGCATCGGAATCTATAACTAGTGTCACAGTAATGGTTCAAAACATGGACAGTAAGAAGAGTCAGTCTTCTTGTACTAAAGTCGGCATTGTGCATTTTGTATTTAATTCCGATGCAATTTCTGTGTTTTATAAACAATAAGAAGGTCCTGGGAATACAGTAAACCTGAAGTGAAGCATCGGAATCTACAACTAGTGTCACTGGAATGGTTCAAAATATAGACAGTAAGAAGAGTCCGTCTTCTTGTACTTAAGTCGGCATTGTGCCTATTGTATTTAATTCCGATTCAATTTCTGTGTATCATCGTCAATAAGATGGTCCAAGGGATACAGTAAACCTGGAGTGAAGCATCGGATTCTATAACTAGTGACCCAGGGATGGTTCAAAACATAGTCAGTAAGAAGAGTCAATCTTCTTGTACTTAATTCGGCATTGTGCCTTTTGTATTTAATTCTAATGCCATTTTTCTGTCTTTCATCGTCAATAAGAAGGTCAGAGGGATACAGTAAACCTGAAGTGAAGCATCGAAATCTATAACTAGTATCACAGGAATGGTTAAAACATAGTCAGTAAAAAGAGTCAGTCTTCTTGTACTTAAGTCGGCATTGTGCTTTTTGTATTTCATTCTGATGCAATTTCTGTGTTTCATCGTCAATAAGAAGGTCCAAGGGATACGGTAAACCTGGATTGAAGCATCGGAGTCTATAACTAGTGTCACAGGGACGGTTCAAAACATAGATAGTAAGATGAGTCAGTATTCTTGTACTTAAGTCGGCATTGTGCCTTTTCTATTTAATTCCGATGCAATTTCTGTGGTTCATCGTCAATAAGAAGGTCCAAGGGATACAGTAAACGTGAAGTGAAGCATCGGAATCTATAAATAGTGTCACAGGAATGGTTCAAAACATAGTCTGTAAGTAGAGGCAGTCTTCTTGTACTTAAGTCGACATTGTGCCTTTTCTATTTAATTCCGATGCAATTTCTGTGTTTCATCGTCAATAAGAAGGTCAGAGGGATACAATAAACCTGAAGTGAAGCATCGGAATCTATAGCTAGTGTCACAGGAAATGTTCAAAACATAGTCAGTTAGAAGAGTCAGTCTTCTTTTACATAAGTCTTCATTGTGCATTTTCTATTTAATTCCGATGCAATTTCTGTGTTTCATCTTCAATAAGAAGGTCCAAGGGATACAGTAAACCTGGAGTGAAGGGTCGGAATCTATAACTAGTGTCACAGGAATGGTTCAAAACATAGTCAGTAAGAACAGTCAGTCTTCTTGTCCTTAAGTCGGCATTGAGCCTTTTTTATTTATTTCCGATGCAATTTCTGTGTTTCGTCGTCAATACGTAGGTCCAAGGGATACAGTAAACCTGGGGTGTACCATCGGAATCTAAAACTAGTCTCACAGGAATGGTTCCAAAGATAGACAGT
The DNA here is from genome assembly GCF_021461385.2 of Schistocerca piceifrons. Classification (NCBI taxonomy): domain Eukaryota; kingdom Metazoa; phylum Arthropoda; class Insecta; order Orthoptera; family Acrididae; genus Schistocerca; species Schistocerca piceifrons. The sequence goes on along the minus strand of NW_025727989.1, from coordinate 24,442 downwards.
AAGATGAGTCAGTCTTTGTGTATTTAAGTCGGCATTTTGCTTTTTGTATTTAATTCCGATGCAATTTCTGTGTTGCATCATCAATAAGAAGGTCCAAGGGATACAGTAAACCTGGAGTGAAGCATCGGAATCTATAACTAGTGTCACAGGAATGGTTCAAAACATAGACAGTAAGAAGAGTCAGTCTTCTTGTACTTAAGTCGCCATTGTGCCTTTTCTGCTTAATTCCGAGGCAATTTCTGTGTTTCTTCGTCAATAAGAAGGTCGGAGGGATACAGTAAACCTGAAGTGAAGCTTCGGAATCCAATACTAGTGTCACAGGAATGGTTCATAACATAGACAGTTGAAGAGTCAGTCTTCATGTACTTAAGTCGGCATTGTGCATTTTGTATTTAATTCCGATGCAATTTCTGTGTTTAATCGTCAATAAGAAGGTCCACGGTATACAGTAAACCTGAAGTGAAGCATCGGAATCTATAACTAGTGCCACAGGAATGGTTCAAAACATAGTCAGTAAGAAGAGTCAGACTTCTTTTACTTAAGTCTGCATTGTGCTTTTTGTATTTAATTCCGATGAAATTTCTGTGTTTCATCGTCAATAAGAAGGTCCAAGGGATACAGTAAACCTGGAGTGAAGCATCGGAATCTACAACTAGTGTCACTGGAATGGTTCAAAGTATAGACAGTAAGAAGAGTCCGTCTTCTTGTACTTAAGTCAGCATTGTGCCTATTGTATTTAATTCCGATGCAATTTCTGTGTATCATCGTCAATAAGATGGTCCAAGGGATACAGTAAACCTGGAGTGAAGCATCGGATTCTATAACTAGTGTCCCAGGGATGGTTCAAAACATAGTCAGTAAGAAGAGTCAGTCTTCTTGTACTTAATTCGGCATTGTGCCTTTTGTATTTAATTCTAATGCAATTTTTCTGTCTTTCATCGTCAATAAGAAGGTCAGAGTGATACAGTAAACCTGAAGTGAAGCATCGGAATCTATAACTAGTATAACAGGAATGGTTAAAAACATAGTCAGTAAAAAGAGTCAGTCTTCTTGTACTTAAGTCGGCATTATGCCTTTTCTATTTAATTCCGATGCAATTTCTGTGTTTCATCGTCAATAAGAAGGTGCAAGGGATACAGTAAACCTGGAGTGAAGCATCGGAATCTACAACTAGTGTCACAGGAATGGTTCAAAACATAGTCAGTAAGAAGAGTCAGTCTTCTTTTACTTAAGTCGGCATTGTGCTTTTCAATTCATTTCCGATGCAATTTCTGTGTTTCATCGTCAATAAGAAGGTGCAAGGGATACAGTAAACCTGGAGTGAAGCATCGGAATCTACAACAAGTGTCACAGGAATGGTTCAAAACATAGTCAGTAAGAAGAGTCAGTCTTCTTGTCCTGAAGTCGGCATTGTGCCTTTTGTATTGAATTCCGATGCAATATGTGTGTCTCATCGTCAATAAGAGAGTCCAAGGGATACAGTAAACCTGAAGGGAATCGTCGGAATCTATAACTAGTGTCACAGGGACGGTCCAAACATAGTCAGTAAGAAGAGTCAGTCTTCTTGTACTTAAGTTGGCATTGTGCCTTTTGTATTTAAGTCCGATGCAATTTCTGTGTTTCATCGTCAATAAGAAGGTCAGAGGGATACAGGAAACCTGAAGTGGAGCATCGGAATCTATAACTATTGTCACAGGAATGGTTCAAAGATAGACAGTAAGAAGAGTCAGACTACTTTTACTTAAGTCGGCATTGTGCCTTTTGTATTTAATTCCGATGCAATTTCTGTGTTTCATCGTCAATAAGAAAGTCCAAGGGATACAGTAAACCTGGAGTGAAGCATCGGAGTCTATAACTAGTGTCACAGGAATGGTTCAAAGCATAGACAGTAACAAGAGTCAGTCTTCTTGTACTTAATTCGGCATTGTGCCTTTTGTATTTAATTCCGATGCAATTTCTGTGTTTCATCGTCAATAAGAAGGTCAGAGGGATACAGTAAACCTGAAGTGAAGCATCGGAATCTATAACTAGTGTCACAGGAATGGTTCAAAACATAGTCAGTAAGAAGAGTCAGTCTTCTTGTACTTAAGTCGGCATTGTGCATTTTGTATTTAATTCCGATGCAATTTTTGTGTTTCAACGTCAATAAGAAGGTCCAAGGGATACAGCAAACCTGGAGTGAAGCGTCTAAATCTATAACTAGTGTCAAAGGGACGGTTCAAACATAGACAGTAAGATGAATCAGTATGCTTGAACTTATGTCGGCATTGCGCCTTTTCTATTTCATTCCTATACAATTTCTGTGTTTCATCGTCAATAGGAAGGTCCAAGGGATACAGTAAACCTGGGGTGAAGCTTCGGAATCTATAACTTGTGTCCCAGGGATGGTTCAAAACTTAGACAGTAAGAAGAGTAGGTCTTCTTGTACTTAAGTCGGCATTGTGCCTTTTGTATTTAATTCCGGTGCAATTTCTGTGTTTCATCGTCAATAAGAAGGTCAGAGGGATACAGTAATCCTGAAGTGAAGCATCGGAATCTATGACTAGTGTCACAGGAATGGTTCAAAACATAGTCAGTAACAGGAGTCAGTCTCCTTGTACATAATTCGGCATTGTGCCTTTTGTATTTAATTCTGATGTAATTTCTGTGTTTCATCGTCAATAAGAAGGTCAGAGGGATACAGTAAACCTGAAGTGTAGCATAGGAATCTATAACTAGTGTCACAGGAATCTGTCAAAGCATAGTCAGTAAGAAGAGTCAGCCTTCTTGTACTTAAGTCGGCATAGTGCTTTTGTATTTAATTCCGATGCAATTTTTGTGTGTCATCGTCAATAAGAAGGTCCACGGTATACAGTAAACCTGAAGTGAAGCATCGGAATCTATAACTAGTGTCACACGAATGGTTCAAAACATAGTCAGTAAGAAGAGTCAGTCTTCTTTTACTTAAGTCGGCATTGTGCTTTTCAATTTAATTCCGATGCAATTTCTGTGTTTTGTCGTCAATAAGAAGGTGCAAGGGATACAGTAAACCTGGAGTGAAGCATCGGAATCTACAACTAGTGTCACAGGAATGGTTCAAAACATAGTCAGTAAGAAGAGTCAGTCTTCTTGTACTTAAGTATTCATTGTGCCTTTTCTATTTAATTCCGATGCCATTGCTGTGTTTCATCGTCAATAAGAAAGTCCAAGGGATACAGTAAACCTGGAGTGAAGCATCGGAGTCTATAACTGTTGTCAATGTAATGGTTCAAAACATAGACAGTAAGAAAAGCAGTCTTCTTGTACTTAAGTCGGCATTGTGCCTTTTGTATTTAATTCCGATGCAATATCTGTGTTTCATCGTCATTATGAAGGTCAGAGGGATACAGTAAACCTGAAGTGAAGCATCAGAATCTATAGCTAGTGTCACAGGAATGGTTCAAACATAGTCTGTAAGAAGAGTCAGTCTTCTTGTCCTGAAGTTGGCATTGTGCCTTTTGTATTGAATTCCGATGCAATATGTGTGTCTCATCGTCAAAAAGAAGGTCCAAAGGATACAGTAAACCTCAAGTGAAGCATCGGAATCCATAACTAGCGTCACATTAATCGTTCAAAACATTGTCAGTATGAAGAGTCGGTCTTCATGTACTTAAGTCGAAATTGTGCCTTTTGTATTTAATTCGGATGCAATTTCTGTGTTTCATCGTCCATAAGAAGGTCAGAGGGATACAGTAAACCTGAAGTGAAGCATCGCAATCTATAACTAGTGCCACAGGAATGGTTCAAAGCATAGTCAGTAAGAAGAGTCAGTTTTCTTGTACTTAAGTTGGCATTGTGCCTTTTGTATTTAAGTCCGATGCAATTTCTGTGTTTCATCGTCAATAAGAAGGTCAGAGGGATACAGGAAACCTGAAGTGGAGCATCGGAATCTATAACTATTGTCACAGGAATGGTTCAAACATAGACAGTAAGAAGAGTCAGACTACTTTTACTTAAGTCGGCATTGTGCCTTTTGTATTTAATTCCGATGCAATTTCTGTGTTTCATCGTCAATAAGAAAGTCCAAGGGATACAGTAAACCTGAAGTGAAGCATCGGAATCTATAACTAGTGTCACAGGAATGGTTCAAAACATAGTCAGTAAGAAGAGTCAGTCTTCTTGTACTTAAGTCGGCATTGTGCATTTTGTATTCAATTCCGATGCAATTTTTGTGTTTCAACGTCAATAAGAAGGTCCAAGGGATACAGCAAACCTGGAGTGATGCGTCGAAATCTATAACTAGTGTCAAAGGGACGGTTCAAACATAGACAGTAAGATGAATCAGTATGCTTGAACTTATGTCGGCATTGCGCCTTTTCTATTTAATTCCAATACAATTTCTGTGTTTCATCGTCAATAAGAAGGTCCAAGGGATACAGTAAACCTGGGGTGAAGCTTCGGAATCTATAACTTGTGTCCCAGGGATGGTTCAAAACTTAGACAGTAAGAAGAGTAGGTCTTCTTGTACTTAAGTCGGCATTGTGCCTTTTGTATTTAATTCCGGTGCAATTTCTGTGTTTCATCGTCAATAAGAAGGTCAGAGGGATACAGTAATCCTGAAGTGAAGCATTGGAATCTATGACTAGTGTCACAGGAATGGTTCAAAACATAGTCAGTAACAAGAGTCAGTCTTCTTCTACGTAAGTCGGCATTGTGCCTTTTGAATTTAATTCCGGTGCAATTTCGGTGTTTCAGCGTCAATAAGAAGGTCAGAGGGATACAGTAATACTGAAGTGAAGCATCGGAATCTATGACTAGTGTCACAGGAATGGTTCAAAACATAGTCAGTAAGAAGAGTCAGTCTTCTTGTACTTAAGTCGGCATTGTGCCTTTTGTATTTAATTCCGATGCAATTTCTGTGTTTCATCGTCAATAAGAGAGTCCAAGGGATACAGTAAACCTGAAGGGAATCCTCGGAATCTATAACTAGTGTCACAGGGACGGTTCAAAACATAGACAGTAAGATGAGTCAGTATTCTTGTACTTAATTCGGCATTGTGCCTTTTCTACTTCATTCAGATGCAATTTTTGTGTTTCATCGTCAATAAGAAGGTCCAAGGGATACAGTAAACCTGAAGTGAAGCGTCGGAATCCATAATTTGTGTCACAGGAATGGTTCAAAGCATAGACAGAAGGAAGAGTCCGTCTTCTTGTACTTAAGTCGGCATTGTGCCTATTGTATTTAATTCCGATGCAATTTCTGTGTTTCATCGTCAATAAGATGGTCCAAGGGATACAGTTAACCTGGAGTGAAGCATCGGATTCTATAACTAGCGTCCCAGGGATGGTTCAAAACATAGTCAGTAAGAAGAGTCAGTCTTCTTGTACATAATTCGGCATTGTGCCTTTTGTATTTTATTCTAATGCAATTTTTCTGTCTTTCATCGTCAATAAGAAGGTCAGAGGGATACAGTAAACCTGAAGTGAAGCATCGGAATCTATAACTAGTATCACAGGAATGGTTAAGAACATAGTCAGTATAAAGAGTCAGTCTTCTTGTACTTAAGTCGGCATTGTGTTTTTGTATTTAATTCCGATGCAATTTCTGTGTTTCATCGTCAATAAGAAGGTCCAAGGGATACAGTAAACCTGGATTGAAGCATCGGAATCTATAACTAGTGTCACAGGGACGGTTCAAAGCATAGAAAGTAAGATGAGTCAGTATTCTTGTACTTAAGTCGGCATTGTGCCTTTTCTATTTAATTCCGATGCAATTTCTGTGGTTCATCGTCAATAAGAAGGTCCAAGGGATACAGTAAACCTGAAGTGAAGCATCGGATTCTATAAGTAGTGTCACAGGAATGGTTCAAAACATAGTCTGTAAGAAGAGGCAGTCTTCTTGTACTTAAGTCGACATTGTGCCTTTTCTATTTAATTCCGATGCAATTTCTGTGTTTCATCGTCAATAAGAAGGTCAGAGGGATACAATAAACGTGAAGTGAAGCATCGGAATCTGTAACTAGTGTCACAGGAAAGGTTCAAAACATAGTTAGTTAGAAGTGTCAGTCTTCTTGTACATAAGTCTTCATTGTGCCTTTTTTATTTAATTCCGATGCAATTTCTGTGTTTCATCGTCAATAAGAAGGTCCAAGGGATACAGTTAACCTGGAGTGTACCATCGGAATCCATAACTAGTCTCACAGGAATGGTTCAAAAGATAGACAGTAAGATGAGTCAGTCTTTGTGTATTTAAGTCGGCATTTTACTTTTTGTATTTAATTCCGATGCAATTTCTATGTTGCATCAGCAATAAGAAGGTCCAAGGGACACAGTAAACCTGAAGTGAAGCATCGGAATCTATGACTAGTGTCACAGGAATGGTTTAAATCATAGTCATTAAGAAGAGTCAGTCTTCTTGTACTTTAGTCTTAATTGTGCCATTTCTATTTAATTCCGATGCAATTTCTGTGTTTCATCGTCAATAAAAAGGTCCAAGGGATACAGTAAACCTGGAGTGAAGCATCGGAATCTATAACTAGTGTCACAGGAATGGTTCACAACATAGACAGTAAGGAGAGTCAGTCTTCTTGTACTTAAGTCGCCATTGTGCCTTTTCTGTTTAATTCCGAGGCAATTTCTGTGTTTCTTCGTCAATAAGAAGGTCAGAGGGATACGGTAAACCTGAAGTGAAGCTTCGGAATCCAAAACTAGTGTCACAGGAATGGTTCAAAACATAGTCAGTAGAAGAGTCAGTCTTCATGTACTTAAGTCGGCATTGTGCCTTTTGTATTTAATTCCGATGCAATTACTGTGTTTAATCGTCAATAAGAAGGTCCACGGTATACAGTAAACCTGAAGTGAAGCATCGGAATCTATAACTAGTGTCACAGGAATGGTTCAAAACATAGTCAGTAAGCAGAGTCAGTCTTCTTCTACTTAATTCGGCATTGTGCTTTTCAATTTAATTCCGATGCAATTTCTGTGTTTCATCGTCAATAAGAAGGTGCAAGGGATACAGTACACCTGGAGTGAAGCATCGGAATCTATAACTAGTGTCACAGGAATGGTTCAAAACATAGTCAGTAAGAAGAGTCAGTCTTCTTGTACTTAAGTCTTCATTGTGCCTTTTCTATTTAATTCCGATGCCATTGCTGTGTTTTATCGTCAATAAGAAGGTCCAAGGGATACAGTAAACCTGGAGTGAAGCATCGGAATCTATAACTAGTGTCAATGGAATGGTTCAAAACATAGACAGTAAGAAAAGACAGTCTTCTTGTACTTAAATCGGCATTGTGCCTTTTGTATTTAATTCCGGTGCAATTTCTGTGTTTCATCGTCTATAAGAAGGTCAGAGGGATACAGTAATCCTGAAGTGAAGCGTCGGAATCTATGACTAGTGTCACAGGAATGGTTCAAAACATAGTCAGTAGCAAGAGTCAGTCTTCTTGTACTTAAGTCGGCATTGTATCTTTTGTATTTAATTCCGGTGCAATTTCGGTGTTTCAGCGTCAATAAGAAGGTCAGAGGGATACAGTAATCCTGAAGTGAAGCATCGGAATCTATGACTAGTGTCACAGGAATGGTTCAAAACATAGTCAGTAAGAAGAGTCAGTCTTCTTGTACTTAAGTCGGTATTGTGCCTTTTGTATTTAATTCCGATGCAATTTCTGTGTTTCATCGTCAATAAGAGAGTCCAAGGGATACAGTAAACCTGAAGGGAATCGTCGGAATCTATAACTAGTGTCACAGGGACGGTTCAAAACATAGACAGTAAGATGAGTCAGTATTCTTGTACTTAAGTCGGCATTGTGCCTTTTCTACTTCATTCCGATGCAATTTTTGTGTTTCATCGTCAATAAGAAGGTCCAAGGGATACAGTAAACCTGAAGTGAAGCATCGGAATCCATAACTTGTGTCACAGGAATGGTTCAAAACATAGACAGAAGGAAGAGTCCGTCTTCTTGTACTTAAGTCGGCATTGTGCCTATTGTATTTAATTCCGATGCAATTTCTGTGTTTCATCGTCAATAAGATGGTCCAAGGGATACAGTTAACCTGGAGTGAAGCATCGGATTCTATAACTAGTGTCCCAGGGATGGTTCAAAACATAGTCAGTAAGAAGAGTCAGTCCTCTTGTACATAATTCGGCATTGTGCCTTTTGTATTTTATTCTAATGCAATTTTTCTGTCTTTCATCGTCAATAAGAAGGTCAGAGGGATACAGTAAACCTGAAGTGAAGCATCGGAATCTATAACTAGTATCACAGGAATGGTTAAAAACATTGTCAGTATAAAGGGTCAGTCTTCTTGTACTTAAGTCGGCATTGTGTTTTTGTATTTAATTCCGATGCAATTTCTGTGTTTCATCGTCAATAAGAAGGTCCAAGGGATACAGTAAACCTGGATTGAAGCATCGGAATCTATAACTAGTGTCACAGGGACGGTTCAAAACATAGAAAGTAAGATGAGTCAGTATTCTTGTACTTAAGTCGGCATTGTGCCTTTTCTATTTAATTCCGATGCAATTTCTGTGGTTCATCGTCAATAAGAAGGTGCAAGGGATACAGTAAACCTGGAGTGAAGCATCGTAATCTACAACTAGTGTCACAGGAATGGTTCAAAACATAGTCAGTAAGAAGAGTCAGTCTTCTTGTACTTAAGTATTCATTGTGCCTTTTGTATTTAATTCCGATGCCATTGCTGTGTTATATCGTCAATAAGAAAGTCCAAGGGATACAGTAAACCTGGAGTGAAGCATCGGAGTCTATAACTGTTGTCAATGGAATGGTTCAAAACATAGACAGTAAGAAAAGACAGTCTTCTTGTACTTAAGTCGGCATTGTGCCTTTTGTATTTAATTCCGATGCAATTTCTGTGTTTCATCGTCATTATGAAGGTCAGAGGGATACAGTAAACCTGAAGTGAAGCATCAGAATCTATAGCTAGTGGCACAGGAATGGTTCAAACATAGTCTGTAAGAAGAGTCAGTCTTCTTGTCCTGAAGTTGGCATTGTGCCTTTTGTATTGAATTCCGATGCAATATATGTGTCTCATCGTCAAAAAGAAGGTCCAAAGGATACAGTAAACCTCAAGTGAAGCATCGGAATCCATAACTAGCGTCACATTAATCGTTCAAAACATTGTCAATATGAAGAGTCGGTCTTCATGTACTTAAGTCGAAATTGTGCCTTTTGTATTTAATTCGGATGCAATTTCTGTTTTTCATCGTCCATAAGAAGGTCAGAGGGATACAGTAAACCTGAAGTGAAGCATCGCAATCTATAACTAGTGCCACAGGAATGGTTCAAAGCATAGTCAGTAAGAAGAGTCAGTCTTCTTGTACTTAAGTTGGCATTGTGCCTTGTGTATTTAAGTCCGATGCAATTTCTGTGTTTCATCGTCAATAAGAAGGTCAGAGGGATACAGGAAACCTGAAGTGGAGCATCGGAATCTATAACTATTGTCACAGGAATGGTTCAAACATAGACAGTAAGAAGAGTCAGACTACTTTTACTTAAGTCGGCATTGTGCCTTTTGTATTTAATTCCGATGCAATTTCTGTGTTTCATCGTCAATAAGAATGTCCAAGGGATACAGTAAACCTGGAGTGAAGCATCGGAGTGTATAACTAGTGTCACAGGAATGGTTCAAAGCATAGACAGTAACAAGAGTCAGTCTTTTTGTACTTAATTCGGCATTGTGCCTTTTGTATTTAATTCTGATGCAATTTCTGTGTTTCATCGTCAATAAGAAGGTCAGAGGGATACAGTAAACCTGAAGTGAAGCATCGGAATCTATAACTAGTGTCACAGGAATGGTTCAAAACATAGTCAGTAAGAAGAGTCAGTCTTCTTGTACTTAAGTCGGCATTGTGCATTTTGTATTTAATTCCGATGCAATTTTTGTGTTTCAACGTCAATAAGAAGGTCCAAGGGATACAGCAAACCTGGAGTGAAGCGTCGAAATCTATAACTAGTGTCAAAGGGACGGTTCAAACATAGACAGTAAGATGAATCAGTATGCTTGAACTTATGTCGGCATTGCGCCTTTTCTATTTAATTCCAATACAATTTCTGTGTTTCATCGTCAATAAGAAGGTCCAAGGGATACAGTAAACTTGGGGTGAAGCTTCGGAATCTATAACTTGTGTCCCAGGGATGGTTCAAAACTTGGACAGTAAGAAGAGTAGGTCTTCTTGTACTTAAGTCGGCATTGTGCCTTTTGTATTTAATTCCGGTGCAATTTCTGTGTTTCAGCGTCAATAAGAAGGTCAGAGGGATACAGTAATCCTGAAGCGAAGCATCGGAATCTATGACTAGTGTCACAGGAATGGTTCAAAACATAGTCAGTAACAAGAGTCAGTCTTCTTGTACTTAAGTCGGCATTGTGCCTTTTGTATTTAATTCCGGTGCAATTTCGGTGTTTCAGCGTCAATAAGAAGGTCAGAGGGATACAGTAATCCTGAAGTGAAGCATCGGAATCTATGACTAGTGTCACAGGAATGGTTCAAAACATAGTCAGTAAGAAGAGTCAGTCTTCTTGTACTTAAGTCGGTATTGTGCCTTTTGTATTTAATTCCGATGCAATTTCTGTGTTTCATCGTCAATAAGAGAGTCCAAGGGATACAGTAAACCTGAAGGGAATCGTCGGAATCTATAACTAGTGTCACAGGGACGGTTCAAAACATAGACAGTAAGATGAGTCAGTATTCTTGTACTTAAGTCGGCATTGTGCCTTTTCTACTTCATTCCGATGCAATTTTTGTGTTTCATCGTCAATAAGAAGGTCCAAGGGATACAGTAAACCTGAAGTGAAGCTTCGGAATCCATAACTTGTGTCACAGGAATGGTTCAAAACATAGACAGAAGGAAGAGTCCGTCTTCTTGTACTTAAGTCGGCATTGTGCCTATTGTATTTAATTTGGATGCAATTTCTGTGTTTCATCGTCAATAAGATGGTCCAAGGGATACAGTTAACCTGGAGTGAAGCATCGGATTCTATAACTAGTGTCCCAGGGATGGTTCAAATCATAGTCAGTAAGAAGAGTCAGTCTTCTTGTACATAATTCGGCATTGTGCCTTTTGTATTTTATTCTAATGCAATTTTTCTGTCTTTCATCGTCAATAAGAAGGTCAGAGGGATACAGTAAACCTGAAGTGAAGCATCGGAATCTATAACTAGTATCACAGGAATGGTTAAAAACATAGTCAGTATAAAGAGTCAGTCTTCTTGTACTTAAGTCGGCATTGTGTTTTTGTATTTAATTCCATTGCAATTTCTGTGTTTCATCGTCAATAAGAAGGTCCAAGGGATACAGTAAACCTGGATTGAAGCATCGGAATCTATAACTAGTGTCACAGGGACGGTTCAAAACATAGAAAGTAAGATGAGTCAGTATTCTTGTACTTAAGTCGGCATTGTGCCTTTTCTATTTAATTCCGATGCAATTTCTGTGGTTCATCGTCAATAAGAAGGTCCAAGGGATACAGTAAACCTGAAGTGAAGCATCGGATTCTATAACTAGTGTCACAGGAATGGTTCAAAACATAGTCTGTAAGAAGAGCCAGTCTTCTTGTACTTAAGTCGACATTGTGCCTTTTCTATTTAATTCCGATGCAATTTCTGTGTTTCATCGTCAATAAGAAGGTCAGAGGGATACAATAAACGTGAAGTGAAGCATCGGAATCTGTAACTAGTGTCACAGGAAAGGTTCAAAACATAGTTAGTTAGAAGTGTCAGTCTTCTTGTACATAAGTCTTCATTGTGCCTTTTCTGTTTAATTCCGATGCAATTTCTGTGTTTCATGTTCAATAAGAAGGTCCAAGGGATACAGTAAACCTGGAGTGAAGCGTCGGAATCTATAACTAGTGTCACAGGAAAGGTTCAAAACATAGTCAGTAAGAACAGTCAGTCTTCTTGCCCTTAAGTCGGCATTGTGCCTTTTTTATTTAATTCCGATGCAATTTCTGTGTTTCATCGTCAATAAGAAGGTCCAAGGGATACAGTTAACTTGGAGTGTACCATCGGAATCTATAACTAGTCTCACAGGAATGGTTCAAAAGATAGACAGTAAGATGAGTCAGTCTTTGTGTATTTAAGTCGGCATTGTGCCTTTTGTATTTAATTCCGGTGCAATTTCTGTGTTTCATCGTCAATAAGAAGGTCAGAGGGATACAGTAATCCTGAAGTGAAGCATCGGAATCTATGACTAGTGTCACAGGAATGTTTCAAAACAGAGTCAGTAACAAGAGTCAGTCTTCTTGTACTTAATTCGGCATTGTGCCTATTGTATTTAATTCTGATGTAATTTCTGTGTTTCATCGTCAATAAGAAGGTCAGAGGGATACAGTAAACCTGAAGTGTAGCATAGGAATCTATAACTAGTGTCACAGGAATGGGTCAAAGCATAAGCAGTAAGAAGAGTCAGTTTTCTTGTAGTTAAGTCGGCATAGTGCTTTTTGTATTTAATTCCGATGCAATTTTTGTGTTTCATCGTCAATAAGAAGGTCCAAGGGATACAGTAAACCTGGAGTGAAGCATCGAAATCTATAACTAGTGTCTAATGGGATGGTTCAAAATATAGTCTGTAAGATGAGTCAGTATTCTTGTACTTGAGTCGGCATTGTGCCTTTTCTATTTAATTCCGATGCAATTTCTGTGTTTCATCGTCAATAAGAAGGTCCAAGGGATACAGTAAACCTGGGGTGAAGCATCGGAATATATAAGTAGTGTCCCAGGGATGGTTCAAAACATAGGCAGTAAGAAGAGTCAGTATTCTTGTACTTAAGTCGGCATTGTGCCTTTTGTATTTAATTCCGGTGCAATTTCTGTGTTTCAGCGTCAATAAGAAGGTCAGAGGGATACAGTTATCCTGAAGTGAAGCATCGGAATCTATGACTAGTGTCACAGGAATGGTTCAAAACATAGTCAGTAAGAAGAGTCAGTCTTCTTGTACTTAAGTCGGTATTGTGCCTTTTGTATTTAATTCCGATGCAATTTCTGTGTTTCATCGTCAATAAGAGAGTCCAAGGGATACAGTAAACCTGAAGGGAATCGTCGGAATCTATAACTAGTGTCACAGGGACGGTTCAAAACATAGACAGTAAGATGAGTCAGTATTCTTGTACTTAAGTCGGCATTGTGCCTTTTCTACTTCATTCCGATGCAATTTTTGTGTTTCATCGTCAATAAGAAGGTCCAAGGGATACAGTAAACCTGAAGTGAAGCATCGGAATCTATAACTTGTGACACAGGAATGGTTCAAAACATAGACAGAAGGAAGAGTCCGTCTTCTTGTACTTAAGTCGGCATTGTGCCTATTGTATTTAATTCCGATGCAATTTCTGTGTTTCATCGTCAATAAGATGGACCAAGGGATACAGTTAACCTGGAGTGAAGCGTCGGATTCTATAACTAGTGTCCCTGAGATGGTTCAAAACATAGTCAGTAAGAAGAGTCAGTCTTCTTGTACATAATTTGGCATTGTACCTTTTGTATTTTATTCTAATGCAATTTTTCTGTCTTTCATCGTCAATAAGAAGGTCAGAGGGATACAGTAAACCTGAAGTGAAGCATCGGAATCTATAACTAGTATCACAGGAATGGTTAAAAACATAGTCAGTATAAAGAGTAAGTCTTCTTGTACTTAAGTCGGCATTGTGTTTTTGTATTTAATTCCGATGCAATTTCTGTGTTTCATCGTCAATAAGAAGGTCCAAGGGATACAGTAAACCTGGATTGAAGCATCGGAATCTATAACTAGTGTCACAGGGACGGTTCAAAACATAGAAAGTAAGATGAGTCAGTATTCTTGTATTTAAGTCGGCATTGTGCCTTTTCTATTTAATTCCGATGCAATTTCTGTGGTTCATCGTCAATAAGAAGGTCCAAGGGATACAGTAAACCTGAAGGGAAGCATCGGATTCTATAACTTGTGTCACAGGAATGGTTCAAAACATAGTCTGTAAGAAGAGGCAGTCCTCTTGTACTTAAGTCGACATTGTGCCTTTTCTATTTAATTCCGATGCAATTTCTGTGTTTCATCGTCAATAAGAAGGTCAGAGGGATACAATAAACGTGAAGTGAAGCATCGGAATCTATAACTAGTGTCACAGGAAAGTTTCAAAACATAGTTTGTTAGAAGTGTCAGTCTTATTGTACATAAGTCTTCATTGTGCCTTTTCTGTTTAATTCCGATGCAATTTCTGTGTTTCATGTTCAATAAGAAGGTCCAAGGGATACAGTAAACCTGGAGTGAAGCGTCGGAATCTATAACTAGTGTCACAGGAAAGGTTCAAAACATAGTCAGTAAGAACAGTCAGTCTTCTTGCCCTTAAGTCGGCATTGTGCCTTTTTTATTTATTTCCGATGCAATTTCTGTGTTTTATCGTCAATAAGAAGGTCAAAGGGATACAGTTAACCTGGAGTGTACCATCGGAATCTATAACTAGTCTCACAGGAATGGTTCAAAAGATAGACAGTAAGATGAGTCAGTCTTTGTGTATTTAAGTCGGCATTTTACTTTTTGTATTTAATTCCGATGCAATTTCTATGTTGCATCAGCAATAAGAAGGTCCAAGGGACACAGTAAACCTGAAGTGAAGCATCGGAATCTATGACTAGTGTCACAGGAATGGTTTAAATCATAGTCATTAAGAAGAGTCAGTCTTCTTGTACTTTAGTCTTAATTGTGCCATTTCTATTTAATTCCGATGCAATTTCTGTGTTTCATCGTCAATAAGAAGGTCCAAGGGATACAGTAAACCTGGAGTGAAGCATCGGAATCTATAACTAGTGTCACAGGAATGGTTCAAAACACAGACAGTAAGGAGAGTCAGTCTTCTTGTACTTAAGTCGCCATTGTGCCTTTTCTGTTTAATTCCGAGGCAATTTCTGTGTTTCTTCGTCAATAAGAAGGTCAGAGGGATACGGTAAACCTGAAGTGAAGCTTCGGAATCCAAAACTAGTGTCACAGGAATGGTTCAAAACATAGTCAGTAGAAGAGTCAGTCTTCATGTACTTAAGTCGGCATTGTGCCTTTTGTATTTAATTCCGATGCAATTTCTGTGTTTAATCGTCAATAAGAAGGTCCACGGTATACAGTAAACCTGAAGTGAAGCATCGGAATCTATAACTAGTGTCACAGGAATGGTTCAAAACATAGTCAGTAAGCAGAGTCAGTCTTCTTCTACTTAAGTCGGCATTGTGCTTTTCAATTTAATTCCGATGCAATTTCTGTGTTTCATCGTCAATAAGAAGGTCCAAGGGATACAGTACACCTGGAGTGAAGCATCGGAATCTACAACTAGTGTCACAGGAATGGTTCAAAACATAGTCAGTAAGAAGAGTCAGTCTTCTTGTACTTAAGTCTTCATTGTGCCTTTTCTTTTTAATTCCGATGCCATTGCTGTGTTTCATCGTCAATAAGAAGGTCCAAGGGATACAGTAAACCTGGAGTGAAGCATCGGAATCTATAACTAGTGTCAATGGAATGGTTCAAAACATAGACAGTAAGAAAAGACAGTCTTCTTGTACTTAAATCGGCAATGTGCCTTTTGTATTTAATTCCGGTGCAATTTCTGTGTTTCATCGTCAATAAGAAGGTCAGAGGGATACAGTAATCCTGAAGTGAAGCATCGGAATCTATGACTAGTGTCACAGGAATGGTTCAAAACATAGTCAGTAACAAGAGTCAGTCTTCTTGTACTTAAGTCGGCATTGTATCTTTTGTATTTAATTCCGGTGCAATTTCGGTGTTTCAGCGTCAATAAGAAGGTCAGAGGGATACAGTAATCCTGAAGTGAAGCATCGGAATCTATGACTAGTGTCACAGGAATGGTTCAAAACATAGTCAGTAAGAAGAGTCAGTCTTCTTGTACTTAAGTCGGTATTGTGCCTTTTGTATTTAATTCCGATGCAATTTCTGTGTTTCATCGTCAATAAGAGAGTCCAAGGGATACAGTAAACCTGAAGGGAATCGTCGGAATCTATAACTAGTGTCACAGGGACGGTTCAAAACATAGACAGTAAGATGAGTCAGTATTCTTGTACTTAAGTCGGCATTGTGCCTTTTCTACTTCATTCCGATGCAATTTTTGTGTTTCATCGTCAATAAGAAGGTCCAAGGGATACAGTAAACCTGAAGTGAAGCATCGGAATCCATAACTTGTGTCACAGGAATGGTTCAAAACATAGACAGAAGGAAGAGTCCGTCTTCTTGTACTTAAGTCGGCATTGTGCCTATTGTATTTAATTCCGATGCAATTTCTGTGTTTCATCGTCAATAAGATGGTCCAAGGGATACAGTTAACCTGGAGTGAAGCATCGGATTCTATAACTAGTGTCCCAGGGATGGTTCTAAACATAGTCAGTAAGAAGAGTCAGTCTTCTTGTACATAATTCGGCATTGTGCCTTTTGTATTTTATTCTGATGCAATTTTTCTGTCTTTCATCGTCAATAAGAAGGTCAGAGGGATACAGAAAACCTGAAGTGAAGCATCGGAATCTATAACTAGTATCACAGGAATGGTTAAAAACATAGTCAGTATAAAGAGTCAGTCTTCTTGTACTTAAGTCGGCATTGTGTTTTTGTATTTATTTCCGATGCAATTTCTGTGTTTCATCGTCAATAAGAAGGTCCAAGGGATACAGTAAACCTGGATTGAAGCATCGGAATCTATAACTAGTGTCACAGGGACGGTTCAAAACATAGAAAGTAAGATGAGTCAGTATTCTTGTACTTAAGTCGGCATTGTGCCTTTTCTATTTAATTCCGATGCAATTTCTGTGGTTCATCGTCAATAAGAAGGTCCAAGGGATACAGTAAACCTGAAGTGAAGCATCGGATTCTATAACTAGTGTCACAGGAATGGTTCAAAACATAGTCTGTAAGAAGAGGCAGTCTTCTTGTACTTAAGTCGACATTGTGCCTTTTCTATTTAATTTCGATGCAATTTCTGTGTTTCATCGTCAATAAGAAGGTCAGAGGGATACAATAAACGTGAAGTGAAGCATCGGAATCTGTAACTAGTGTCACAGGAAAGGTTCAAAGCATAGTTAGTTAGAAGTGTCAGTCTTCTTGTACATAAGTCTTCATTGTGCCTTTTCTGTTTAATTCCGATGCAATTTCTGTGTTTCATGTTCAATAAGAAGGTCCAAGGGATACAGTAAACCTGGAGTGAAGCGTCGGAATCTATAACTAGTGTCACAGGAAAGGTTGAAAACATAGTCAGTAAGAACAGTCAGTCTTCTTGATCTTAAGTCGGCATTGTGCCTTTTTTATTTAATTCCGATGCAATTTCTGTGTTTCATCGTCAATAAGAAGGTCCAAGGGATACAGTTAACCTGGAGTGTACCATCGGAATCTATAACTAGTCTCACAGGAATGGTTCAAAAAATAGACAGTAAGATGAGTCAGTCTTTGTGTATTTAAGTCTTCATTTTACTTTTTGTATTTAATTCCGATACAATTTCTGTGTTGCATCAGCAATAAGAAGGTCCAAGGGACACAGTAAACCTGAAGTGAAGCATCGGATTCTATGACTAGTGTCACAGGAATGGTTTAAATCATAGTCTTTAAGAAGAGTCAGTCTTCTTGTACTTAAGTCTTAATTGTGCCATTTCTATTTAATTCCGATGCAATTTCTGTGTTTCATCGTCAATAAGAAGGTCCAAGGGATACAGTAAACCTGGAGTGAAGCATCGGAATCTATAACTAGTGTCACAGGAATGGTTCAAAACATAGACAGTAAGGAGAGTCAGTCTTCTTGTACTTAAGTCGCCATTGTGCCTTTTCTGTTTAATTCCAGAGGCAATTTCTGTGTTTCTTCGTCAATAAGAAGGTCAGAGGGATACGGTAAACCTGGAGTGAAGCTTCGGAATCCAAAACTAGTGTCACAGGAATGGTTCAAAACATAGTCAGTAGAAGAGTCAGTCTTCATGTACTTAAGTCGGCATTGTGCCTTTTGTATTTAATTCCGATGCAATTTCTGTGTTTAATCGTCAATAAGAAGGTCCAAGGGATACAGTAAACCTGGATTGCAGCATCGGAATCTATAACTAGTGTCACAGGGACGGTTCAAAAACATAGAAAGTAAGATGAGTCAGTATTCTTGTACTTAAGTCGGCATTGTGCCTTTTCTATTTAATTCCGATGCAATTTCTGTGGTTCATCGTCAATAAGAAGGTCCAAGGGATACAGTAAACCTGAAGTGAAGCATCGGATTCTATAACTAGTGTCACAGGAATGGTTCAAAACATAGTCTGTAATAAGAGGCAGTCCTCTTGTACTTAAGTCGACATTGTGCCTTTTCTATTTAATTCCGATGCAATTTCTGTGTTTCAATCGTCAATAAGAAGGTCCAAAGGATACAGTAAACCTCAAGTGAAGCATCGGAATCCATAACTAGCGGTCACATTAGTGGTTCAAAAACATAGTCAGTATGAAGAGTCGGTCTTCATGTACTTAAGTCGAAATTGTGCCTTTTGTATATAATACCGATGCAATTTCTGTGTTTCATCGTCCATAAGAAGGTAAGAGGGATACAGTAAACCTCAAGTGAATCATCGCAACCTATAACTAGTGCCACATGAATGGTTCAAAGCATAGTCAGTAAGAAGAGTCAGTCTTCTTGTACTTAAGTTGGCATTGTGCTTTTTGTATTTAATTCCGATGCAATTTCTGTGTTTCATCGTCATAAGAAGGTCAGGGGGATACAGGAAACCTGAAGGTGGATCATCGGAATCTATAACTATTGTCACAGGAATGGTTCAAACATAGACAGTGAGAAGAGTCAGACTACTTTTACTTAAGTCGGCATTGTGCCTTTTGTATTTAATTCCGATGCAATTTCTGTGTTTCATCGTCAATAAGAAGGTCCAAGGGATACTGTAAACCTGGAGATGAAGCATCGGAGTCTATAACTAGTGTCACAGGAATGGTTCAAATCATAGACAGTAACAAGAGTTAGTCTTCTTGTACTTAATTCGGCATTGAGCCTTTTGCATTTAATTCTGATGCAATTTCTGTGTTTCATCGTCAATAAGAAGGTCAGAGGGATAACAGTAAACCTGAAGTGAAGCATCGGAATCAATAACTAGTGTCACAGGAATGGTTTAAAACTAGTCAGTAAGAAGAGTCAGTCTTCTTGTACTTAAGTCGGCATTGTGCCTTTTGTATTTAATTCCGGTGCAATTTCTGTGTTTCAGCGTCAATAAGAAGGTCAGAGGGATACAGTAATCCTGAAGTGAAGCATCGGAATCTATGACTAGTGTCACAGGAATGGTTCAAAAACATAGTCAGTAGAAGAGTCAGTCTTCTTGTACTTAAGTCGGTATTGTGCTTTTTTGTATTTAATTCCGATGCAATTTTCTGTGTTTCATCGTCAATAAGAGAGTCCAAGGGATACAGTAACCTGAAGGGAATCGTCGGAATCTATAACTAGTGTCACAGGGACGGTTCAAAACATAGACAGTAAGATGAGTCAGTATTCTTGTACTTAATGTCGGCATTGTGCCTTTTCTACTTCATTCCGATGCAATTTTTGTGTTTCATCGTCAATAAGAAGGTCCAAGGGATACAGTAAACCTGAAGTGAAGCATCGGAATCTATAACTTGTGTCACAGGATTGGTTCAAAACCATAGACAGAAGGAAGAGTCCGTCTTCTTGTACTTAAGTCGGCATTGTGCCCTATTGTATTTAATTCCGATGCAATTTTCTGTTGTTTCATCGTCAATAAGATGGTCCAAGGGATACAGTTAACCTGGAGTGAAGCATCGGATTCTATAACTATTGTCCCAGGGATGGTTCAAAACATAGTCAGTAAGAAGAGTCAGTCTTCTTGTACATAATTCGGCATTGTGCCTTTTGTATTTTATTCTAATGCAGTTTTTCTGTCTTTCATCGTCAATAAGAAGGTCAGAGGGATACAGTATACCTGAAGTGAGGCATCGGAATCTATAACTAGTATCACAGGAATGGTTAAAATCATAGTCAGTATAAAGAGTCAGTCTTCTTGTACTTAAGTCGCATTGTGTTTTTGTATTTAATTCCGATGCAATTTCTGTGTTTCAATCGTCAATAAGAAGGTCCAAGGGAACAGTAAACCTGGATTGCAGCATCGGAATCTATAACTAGTGTCACAGTGACGGTTCAAAACATAGAAAGTAAGATGAGTCAGTATTCTTGTACTTAAGTCGGCATTGTGCCTTTTCTATTTAATTCCGATGCAATTTCTGTGGTTCATCGTCAATAAGAAGGTCCAAGGGATACAGTAAACCTGAAGTGAAGCATCGGATTCTATAACTAGTGTCACAGGAATGGTTCAAAACATAGTCTGTAATAAGAGGCAGTCCTCTTGTACTTAAGTCGACATTCGTGCCTTTTCTATTTAATTCCGATGCAATTTCTGTGTTTCATCGTCAATAAGAAGGTCAGAGGGATACAATAAACGTGAAGTGAAGCATCGGAATCTATAACTAGTGTCACAGGAAAGGTTCAAAAACATAGTTACTTAGAAGTGTCAGTCTTCTTGTACATAAGTCTTCATTGTGCCTTTTCTGTTTAATTCCGATGCAATTTCTGTGTTTCAATGTTCAATAAGAAGGTCCAAGGGATACAGTAAAAACCTGGAGTGAAGCGTCGGAATCTATAACTAGTGTACACAGGAAAGGTTCAAAACATAGTCAGTAAGAACAGTCAGTCTTCTTGATCTTTAAGTCGGCATTGTGCCTTTTTTATTTTAATTCCGATGCAATTTCTGTGTTTCATCGTCAATAAGAAGGTCCAAGGGATACAGTTAACCTGGAGTGTACCATCGGAATCTATAACTAGTCTCACAGGAATGGTTCAAAAATAGACAGTAAGATGAGTCAGTCTTTGTGTATTTAAGTCTTCATTTTACTTTTGTATTTAATTCCGATACAATTTCTGTGTTTGCATTCAGCAATAAGAAGGTCCAAGGGACACCAGTAAACCTGAAGTGAAGCATCGGATTCTATGACTAGTGTCACAGGAATGGTTTAAATCATAGTCTTTAAGAAGAGTCAGTCTTCTTGTACTTAAGTCTTAATTGTGCCATTTCTATTTAATTCCGATGCAATTTCTGTGTTTCATCGTCAATAAGAAGGTCCAAGGGATACAGTAATACCTGGAGTGAAGCATCGGAATCTATAACTAGTGTCACAGGAATGGTTCAAAACATAGACAGTAAGGAGAGTCAGTCTTCTTGTACTTAAGTCGCCATTGTGCCTTTTCTGTTTAATTCCGAGGCAATTTCTGTGTTTTCTTCGTCAATAAGAAGGTCAGAGGGATACGGTAAACCTGGAGTGAAGCTTCGGAATCCAAAACTAGTGGTCACAGGAATGGTTCAAAACATAGTCAGTAGAAGAGTCAGTCTTCATGTACTTAAGTCGGCATTGTGCCTTTTGTATTTAATTCCGATGCAATTTCTGTGTTTAATCGTCAATAAGAAGGTCCAAGGGGATACAGTAAACCTGGATTGCAGCATCGGAATCTATAACTAGTGTCACAGGGACGGTTCAAAACATAGAAAGGTAAGATGAGTCAGTATTCTTGTACTTAAGTCGGCTTTGTGCCTTTTCTATTTAATTCCGATGCAATTTCTGTGGTTCATCGTCAATAAGAAGGTCCAAGGGATACAGTAAACCTGAAGTGAAGCATCGGATTCTATAACTAGTGTCATCAGGAATGGTTCAAAACATAGTCTGTAATAAGAGGCAGTCCTCTTGTACTTAAGTCGACATTGTGCCTTTTCTATTTAATTCCGATGCAATTTCTGTGTTTCATCGTCAATAAGAAGGTCAGAGGGGATACAATAAACGTGAAGTGAAGCACTCGGAAATCTATAACTAGTGTCACAGGAAAGGTTCAAAACATAGTTACTTAGAAGTGTCAGTCTTCTTGTACATAAGTCTTCATTGTGCCCTTTTCTGTTTAATTCCGATGCAATTTCTGTGTTTCATGTTCAATAAGAAGGTCAAGGGATACCAGTAAACCTGGAGTGAAAGACGTCGGAATCTATAACTAGTGTCACAGGAAAGGTTCAAAACATAGTCAGTAAGAACAGTCAGTCTTCTTGATCTTAAGTCGGCATTGTGCCTTTTTTATTTAATTCCGATGCAATTTCTGTGTTTCATCGTCAATAAGAAGGTCCAAGGGATACAGTTAACCTGGAGTGATACCATCGGAATCTATAACTAGTCTCAACAGGAATGGTTCAAAAAATAGACAGTAAGATGAGTCAGTCTTTGTGTATTTAAGTCTTCATTTTACTTTTTGTATTTAATTCCGATACAATTTCTGTGTTGCATCAGCAATAAGAAGGTCCAAGGGACCACAGTAAACCTGAAGTGAAGCATCGGATTCTATGACTAGTGTCACAGGAATGGTTTAAATCATAGTCTTTAGAAGAGTCAGTCTTCTTGTACTTAAGTCTTAATTGTGCCATTTCTATTTAATTCCGATGCAATTTCTGTGTTTCATCGTCAATAAGAAGTCCAAGGGATACAGTAAACCTGGAGTGAAGCATCGGAATCTATAACTAGTGTCACAGGAATGGTTCAAAACATAGACAGTAAGGAGAGTCAGTCTTCTTGTACTTAAGTCGCCAATTGTGCCTTTTCTGTTTAATTCCGAGGCAATTTCTGTGTTTCTTCGTCAATAAGAAGGTCAGAGGGATACGGTAAACCTGGAGTGAAGCTTCGGAATCCAAAACTAGTGTCACAGGAAAGGTTCAAAACATAGTCAGTAGAAGAGTCAGTCTTCATGTACTTAAGTCGGCATTGTGCCTTTTGTATTTAATTCCGATGCAATTTCTGTGTTTAATCGTCAATAAGAAGGTCCACGGTATACAGTAGACCTGAAGTGAAGCATCGGGATCTATAACTAGTGTCACAGGAATGGTTCAAAACATAGTCAGTAGCAGAGTCAGTCTTCTTCTACTTAAGTCGGCATTGTGCTTTTCAATTTAATTCTGATGCAATTTCTGTGTTTTCATCGTCAATAAGAAGGTGCAAGGGATACAGTACACCTGGAGTGAAGCATCGGAATCTATAACTAGTGTCACAGATATGGTTCAAAACATAGTCAGTAAGAAGAGGTCAGTCTTCTTGTACTTAAGTCTTCATTGTGCCTTTTCTATTTAATTCCGATGCCATTGCAGTGTTTGATCGTCAATAAGAAGGTCCAAGGGATACAGTAAACCTGGAGTGAAGCATCGGAATCTATAACTAGTGTCAATGAATGGTTCAAAACATAGACAGTAAGAAAAGATAGTCTTCTTGTACTTACAATCGGCATTGTGCCTTTTGTATTTAATTCACGATGCAATTTCTGTGTTTCATCGTCATTAAGAAGGTCAGAGGGATACAGTAAACCTGAAGTGTAGCATCGGATCTATAGCTAGTGTCACAGGAATGGTTCAAACATAGTCTGCAAGAAGAGTCAGTCTTCTTGTCCTGAAGTCGGCATTGTGCCTTTTGTATTGAATTCCGATGCAATATCTGTGTTTCGTCGTCAATAAGAAAGGTCCAAAAGGATACAGTAAACCTCAAGTGAAGCATCGGAATCCATAACTAGCGTCACATTAATGGTTCAAAACAAAGTCAGTATGAAGAGTCGGTCTTCATGTACTTAAGTCGAAATTGTGCCTTTTGTACTTAATTCCGATGCATTTTCTGTGTTTTCATCGTCTATACGAAGGTCAGAGGATACAGTAAATCTGAAGTGAAGCATCGCAATCTATAACTAGTGCTACAGGAATGGTTCAAAGCATAGTCAGTAAGAAGAGACAGTCTTCTCGTACTTAAGTTGGCATTGTGCCTTTTGTATTTAATTCCGATGCAATTTCTGTGTTTCATCGTCAATAAGAAGGTCAGAGGGATACAGGAAACCTGAAGTGGAGCATCGGAATCTATAACTATTGTCACAGGAATGGTTCAAACATAGACAGTAAGAAGGGTCAGTCTTCTTGTACTTAAGTCGGCATTGTGCCTTTTGTATTTTAATTCCGATGCAATTTCTGTGTTTCATCGTCAATAAGAAGGTCAGAGGGATACAGTAAACCTGAAGTGATGCATCGGAATTTATAGCTAGTGTCCACACGACTGGTTCAAAAATAGACCGTAAGGAGAGTCAGTCTTCTTGTACTTAATTCGGCATTGTGCCTTTTGTATTTAATTCCGATGCTATTTCTGTGTTTCATCGTCAATAAGAAGGTCAGAGGGACACAGTAAACCTGAAGTGAAGCATCGGAGTCCATAACTAGTGTCACAGGAATGGTTCAAAACATAGTCAATAAGAAGAGCCATTCTTCTTGTACTTAAGTCGCATTGTGCCTTTTGTGTTTTAATTCCGATGCAATTTCTGTGTTTCATCGTCAATAAGAAGGTCAGAGGGATACAGTAATCCTGAAGTGAAGCATCGGAATCTTAGCTAGTGTCACAGGAATGGTTCTAAGGCATAGT